>NC_143435.1:7817500-8126071 GCF_059467195.1 Physcomitrium patens
AAATATATATAAATATATAAATATATATAAATATATAAATATATATAAATATATAAATATATATAAATATATAAATATATATAAATATATAAATATATATAAATATATAAATATATATAAATATATAAATATATAAATATATATAAATATATAAATATATATAAATATATAAATATATATAAATATATAAATATATATAAATATATAAATATATATAAATATATAAATATATATAAATATATAAATATATATAAATATATAAATATATATAAATATATAAATATATATAAATATATAAATATATATAAATATATAAATATATATAAATATATAAATATATGTATATATTGGTGACATCATCTCTCTTTTTAGAGAGAAGTTTCACAAAGAACAATCATCATATGTTAAAATAATCTAAGATGTGGTGAATTGTATTTGCGATATATTTTAATCTTTGTTCTCTTTGAAGATGGTTGATTGTTCCTCTTAGCCATTGATAGTATCTCATACTAGGGCGAAAAGTTCACCTTGTTATTTGATTATTCTTGAAGCCTTCATATAAAACATTTGATACACCATGAAAAATTGTTTATACATCTAATAAAACCGACGAACATTGGGATTGTCTTCTAAGGTTTTGATTATCATTTACATATGCATGTAAGCTAGTAATAACATGCATAAATAGGTAATAATAAGTTAAAATAGATAAAAGTAAATTAATTTTATAATATTTGCTTTGGAAGCTTCATAGAAGCTTTATAGACGCTCATTTGACTTTATAGGTATCTTTTATTGACTTTTTGGATTAGAAACATGATCAATAAGTTGGCCATGTGCCACACATGTTATTAGCTTGAAGACCAAGCTAACTATGTGGCCCACATGTAGAAAAACTTACCTTGTAAGTCAAGGCATATGTCCTACAAAGTCAACACATATTGGAGGTCCTATAGAACATTGCCACGTAGCCCCTAATTAGATAGTATATATAGAAACAAGAGTGAAGTCTTCTTCACTCTTCTTAACTCTTTTCTTGGTTCCAACTTAGTTTCAAGGGTCTTTAGTTTTCTTGGCTTTTGGCAATAGCTATTCGAGTTTCTTTCTTAATATATATATATCAAGTTATTTCTATTTTGTCATCCTTCTTTGCAAAAAGTCTCACTTATTTATTTTTTTTTATCATATTCTTGTCGTTGACAGATTAATAAGAGTACACTTACAATATCAGAGCTTTGTCTAATCTTGATTAAGAGTAGATTGCCTCTTTTTCTTGATAAGACATAAGCATATTAGAAGTTGCGGATTACTCTCTTCTAAACTGATATTGTCCTTAGTATTTTCTTTGTTCCCAAGCCCTCTCTTCTATTTGTCTTGAGCCATATTAAACACCTTCTCTTTTCTAAGTGTTATCATGGTAGAACTTGCTGAAATGAAGAGTGCAATGGCACAAATGCAAGAGCAATTGAGGAAGTTAATGCTTGTGATGCATCAACTCAATTTACCACCACAAGGAGCAATATGATTGGCAGGAAGTAGAGATATAGAAATGATTTGAGCTACTTCAACATCTGCACCAAATCATATTCCTCATCCTATGGTGGAACGCCCTTTCAATGTTAGAGAATGAAGAATTATCCTACCCAAGAAGTTTCATGGCACCAGATCAAAGTTTAGAGGATTTATCAATCAAGTATAACTTGTGATTGAACTTCAATCCTAAAGCTATCCAATTTCAGGATCGCAAGTTAGATTCATTGGTATGCTTCTTTCTGATTCAACATTATCATGGTTTTCATCTTTTCTTGAACAACGAGATCCAATATTGGATAATCTAAAGGCTTTTTTGGTGGAGTTTTGATCCATGTATGGAGAACATGATGCAATTTGTATTGCAATCAATTAAGATCTATACTTTATGACAAGGCAATCGATTAGTAACATTGTATGCTTCACAATTTTGACAACTTAAAACTGATATCAAGTGGGATGATGCTATACTTATTAATCAATTTCTCTACAAATTAAAATATGAGATAAAAGAAAATTAATGCTCAACTTACCTGATCTTCAAACATTGAGTCAAGCAATTGACTTTGCTGTAAAGTGAAACAATCATCTTTTTGAATTTCGATCTGAGAACCGTATAAGAGGGCCTCAACATTATTATAATTCAATGGCAATACCAATATCTATTCAATACATACATTCAAAAATAGAAGATATGTAAATTGATGTGATATGTTTCTAATATCTTATTGAGCAAGAAAAGACTCGTCATCATCAAGAAGGATTGTGCTTATATTATAGAGAACCTAAGCACACTGCTCAACATTTCTCAAAGAAGCGACGCACCCATAAAATAAGGAATACGGTGTCGTAATACGTGAAGTCTTGCTTGAGAATGCTCCGAGCACCTAGCTGTGGAAAGAAGAATAGAAATTGCAATAACAAAATCCTATTTCTAATAGAATACTAACAATGCTCTAATTGGATGACAATAAAGCTAAACAAGCTTAATCAAATTCAAAGAAAACTCAAAGAAATTTCAAAGAAATAATAAGAAATCTTAAAGAAATATTAGAAGGATCACAAATATCACTCAAATACATCTCAATTCAATCTTAATTTAATCCTATTTAAAATCTTATAGGACTTCATTCAAACTTTAGGCCAAAACTAATTGAATCTTAAATCTTAATAAAATCTTGAATCCTAAATCAAACCCTAAAAAAACCTTAAAGAAAACCTCAACTAAACCCTAAACCCTAAATCAAACCCTAATCAAATCCTAATCCAAATCCTAAACCAAACCCTAGTAATTCCTACAATAGATTTAAATCTCAATAATTAATGAATAAACCGTCGATCTTAACTCAAATTTTGCAAACTTCTAAAAAAATAAGTTTAAAACAAGCACAAAAAAATTGAAAAGGATCGGAGTTATTAAATTGTTGAAACCCTCAAAAATGTGCTTGGGTATTGACTGGCTTCCTTCTCCAATCTTGATGCCAATCTTCCAGAGCCAATATCTCTCTTTTGTATTATTCGATTGATTTCAAAATTCTTATACACATAGAAAATCAAGTCTAATATCCTTTCACGTAAGTTTCACTTCAATCCAACTAGTAAATTGCAAGAAATCTTAAAAACCCCTACTAGACCTAAAATTCTACTTTTTAAAACCTTGACCCACTTAAACCTCAATATTCCTCAATTCAACCGTTAGATCGAGCTCAAATTTACAACACATATTAAACACAACTATAAATATAAATCCACAAAATTTCACTAGTAGATCCATTACAAAACTTTTGAAATCATCCAAAACATAAACCCTATTTTATTTCATAAAACCCAAGTCATCCAAAATAAACTTTGACTTTGAAAAGCTCTTACAAAGTCAGATCAACTCCAAATCACCCAAAATCAATGTCCATAGAAATCCAATCCAATCTTCTCTCAAAAACCATTCTCTGATCTACCAAAGACTCCTTGAGTCGCCGTCAAAGTGCAATTTTGTGCCTTGGGGTCTGATTTCGACCGAGGTTCATAATCGGTCCTCTTCGAGTATCAACTTTCATCTTCTTGAGGTAATTTTTATTAATTTGCATTCCTAACTCCTCCCTACATATGCCTATATTCTTTATTTTTGTAATCTACCTTGTTTTATCTTGTTTATGGCCTTACAAAGTAAATAGAAGCATAATTTGTAAAAAGGTAGCATTAGCACCTTTAATTTTTCTACCCTTTGATTAATATCTATTTTTCCAAGATAATTTGCTACATTATTTTTGAAGTGAGATCCTCAAAATATGATATTTTTTTCACCCTTTCACTTATTATCTGTATTACATCATGACAACGGCTATCAAAAAAGATAGTATGTTAAAAAACGAGTTTGTTCAACTACAATAAAAATTATGTGAATGGAAACTTGTATAACACCTGGTGAAGGTCCTATTCTCTCCTCACAACATTCTTCTTGTTATATGATAAATGTTATTTTAGAACCTAAATATCACAAAGCCTTTGGCTTGCTAGATTCAGGAGCCTCAATATGTTTCTTAGATAAAAAATTTGCTAAAAGACATAGCATACTTTTAGTAAAGAAAACTAAACATGTTCATGTAGAAGTCATAGATGGTTATTTATTATCTTTAGGAGATATTACTCATGAAATCCTTCCTATAGAAGTAGCAACTAATAGTCATAGTAGCTTTGTAATATTTAATATCATTAGATCTCCATCTAATCTAGTCATTTTAGGTTTATCATGGCTAAAAAAATATAAACCTAAAATAGATTTGACTTCTCATAGTCTTAACTTTTTTGGAAGTTTAACTAAGAGCGTAGTTAAACAAGTAGAAATTCATAAGTCTAGTATAATTAAACCTATATTTGTAGGTGCAAGAGCTTTCTTGCATACTACAAAAGAAGGATCATCTTATGTCATTTATGCCACACATGTTTCTACTGGTGGAAAGACTTTAAATGGCATTCCAAGCCAATATCTTGATTTTTAAGATGTATTTGAGAAGAAGAATGGAGATACTCTTCCGTAACATCATTCCTATGACTGCTCAATTGACCTTCATAAAGGAGCACAATTGCCATTTGGACCAATCTACAATTTATCTCAAAATGAGTTGGCTGAACTCAAGGAATATATTAAAGAGAAACTGGCCAAGAACTTCATAGGCCATTCCAAATTCTCCAGCATGAGTTCCAATTTTATTTGTAAAGAAAAAAGATGGATCATTTCAGATGTGTGTTGAATATTGAGGACTCAAGAAAATCACTATCAAAAATAGATACCTGCTACCTTTGATAATTGGACTCCTTGATCAATTGAATAAAGCTAAGATCTATACAAAAATTGATCTATAAGGAGCATACAAATTGGTACACATCAAAGAAGGAGATGAATAGAAGACTGCATTTTGAACAAGGTATGGACATCAGAAATACAATGTCATCTCTTTTGGACTTACAAATGCACCAACAACATTCCAATATGTAATGAATGATGTCTTTCGAGAGTTTTTAGATGATTTTGTTGTCTGTTATCTAAACGATATTTTAATCTATTCTAAGAACATAGAAGAACATGAACTTCATGTTTGTCATGTGTTACAAAAACTAAGAGATGCAGGACTCTATGTTAAGTTAGAAAAGTGTATAATTTATACTACTCAAGTCGACTTCTTAGGATACATCATTTCAAATGATGGACTTATGATGGATCCTAAGAAAGTTCAAACTATTATGGATTCGAAGATTCCATAAACGTTAAAAGATGTCTAATGCTTTTTGGAATTTGCCAACTACTATCGGATCTTCATCAAAGACTTCTCTCAAATTACAATTCTACTTACATGTTTGACTTGTGAAGACAAACTTCAATGGAATCAAGAAGCAGAAGTAGCATTTGAAGCTTTGAAGAGAGCCTTTGTTTCTGCACCAATCTTGTATGGTGTTGGTTTTTTTAAGCCATTTTTTATGGAAACAGATACATCAGACTTTTTTTTGGTTGCCGTATTGTCACAAATGAGAATAGATGATAAACTTCATCCAATAGCTTTTTATTTCAAAAAATGTTTAGCAGCCGAGATCAACTATGAGATTCATGACAAAGAACTTTTCGCAATCGTGGATTCGTTTCAAGAATGGTGCCATTGTCATATTTTAACATGACTATATGGTGAAAGATGATAAAATGGATCTTATTATAGAAGAGCCAAGTTAAAAGAAAAGGTAGAAAAATATGGATAAAAGATAGGAAGGTACTAAAACTTTTAGCAGTAATGTTGCTTTTTTAGAAAAAATAGCTTCTACTTACTTTGTAGGACCAAAAATAAGGCAAAATAAGGTAGATTGGAAAAATAAATGATATATACATCTTAAGAAGGAAATAAAGAGTAAATTCTAGTAAAAATTACTTAAAGAAAACTAGATGTTGATACCCAGAGAGTGCCGGTTATGAACCAGGGTCGAAATCAGACCCTGAGACACAAAACCGAGTGTCGACGGGGATCTAGAAATCTTTGGCAAATCGGAGAGTGGAATTTGATAGGAGATTGGATAGGGTTTCTATAGGCATTGATTTTGAGTGATTTGGAGTTGTTGTGACTTTGTAAGAGCTTTGAAAAGTCAAGGTTTATTTCAGATGTTTTGGATTTTATGAAATAAAATAGGATTTACGTTTTGGATGATTTCAAGAGTTTTGTAATAGATCTATAGGTGAGATTTTGTGGGTTTATGGTTATAGTTGTGTTTAATTTGTGTCATGAATTTGAGCTTGATCTAACGGTTTAATTGAGGAATATTGAGGTTTAAGTTGATCAAGGTCTGAGAGAATAGAATTTTAGGTGCAGTGGGGGTTTTAAAGATTTCTTGCAATCTACTAGTTGGATTGGAGCGAAACTTACTTGAGAGGATATAAGACTTGTTTTTCTATATGTATGAGAATTTTGAGATCAATCGAATGGTGCAAAGGAGAGATATTGGCTCTGGAAGATTCGCATCAAGATTGGAGAAGGAGGCTGACCAATATCCGAGCACTTTTTCAAGGTTATTGTCAATTTGGTAACTTCGATCCTTTTCAAATTTTTTATGCTTGTTTTCAACCTATTTTTTTAGAATTTTGCAAAATTTGAATTGAGATCAACGGTTTGTTTATTAGTTATTGAGATTTAAATCTGTTGTAGGAATTACTAGGGTTTGGTTTAGGATTTAGGGTTTGGATTAGAGTTTGATTTAGGGTTTGATTTAGGGTTTAGGTTTAAGTTAGGATTTGGATTAGGGTTTGGTTTAGGATTTGGTTAGGATTGTATTTAGATTTTAGGATTTGGATTAGGGTTTGGTAAGGATTTGATTTAGGATTTGGTTAGGATTTGGTTTAGGATTTACTTGGGGTTTGATTTAAGGTTTGTTTAGGATTTGATTTAGGATTTAGGATTTTATTAGGATTTAAGATTCAATTAGTTTTGGCCTAAAGTTTGAATGGAGTTCAATAGGATTTTAACTAAAATTAAATTAAGATTGAATTGAGATGTATTTGAGTGATATTTGTGATTCTTCTAATATTTCTTTAAGAATTCTTATTGTTTGTTTGAAATTTCTTTGAGGTTTTTTTTAATTTGATTAAGCTTGCTTACCATTATTATGGTCTAATAAGAGCATTGTTAGTATTCTATTAGAATTAGGACCTTGTTATTGTAATTTCCATTCTTCCTTCTACAGCCAGGTGCACTGAGCATTCTCAAGCAAGACTTCACGTATTACGACACCATTATCTAGAAGGTTCTTCTAACCTAGTCTTAGTATATACGGATCATAAGAACCTTGAATATTTTATGTCAGCACATGTTTTGAATTGTGACTAAGTCCCTTGGAGTATGTCTTTGTCAAGATTTGAATTCAAGATCACTGTCACGGCCATAATCATGTAAGCTAATAATTATATATAGAAATAGGTAGAAGTAAGTAAAAGTAAATAAAAGTAAGTTAATTCTATAATATTTAATATAAAAGCTTCCTAGAAACATCTTAGATGCTACTTTGACTTCATAGGTGTCTTTAATTGACTTTTTGGATTAGAAACGTGGTCAACAAGTTGGCTATAAGCCACACATGTTGTTAACTTGAAGATCAAGCTAACTATGTAGCCCACACGTAGAAAAACTTGCCTTGTAAGTCAAGGCATGTATCCTACAAAGTCAACACATATTGGAGGTCCTATAGAACGTCGCCACGTAGCCCCTAGTTAGATAGTATATATAGAGACAAGAGTGAAGGCTTCTTCACTCTTGTCAACTCCTTTCTTGTTTCTAGTCTAATTTCAAGGGTCTCTAGTTTTCTTGTCTTTTGGCAATAGCCATTCTAGTTTCTCTTTTCAATATACATACTTATTATTCATATTTTGTTACTTTTCTTTGAGTGAAGGCTTACTTGTCTAAATTGTTTTTTCATCGAGTTCTTATCCTTGACAGATTGACAAGAGTGTACTTACAATATCAGAGCTTTGTTTTTCTTGAGTAAGAGTGGATTACCCTTTTTTCTTGACAAGGCATAAGTGTATTAGAAGTTTGCGGATTACCCACTTCTAAACTGATATTGTTCTTAGTATCTTCTTTGTTATCAAGTCTTTCTTTTCTTTTGTCTTGAGCACTATCAAACAAATTTTTCTTCTTAGTGTCATTATGACAGAGCTTGTTGAAATGAAGAGTGCAATGGCACAAATGCAAGAGCAAATGAGGGAATTAATGCTTGCGATGCATCAACTCAATTCACCAACACAGGAAAGAACAAGAATAGCAGAAAGTGGGGATATAGAGATGATCGGAGCTGCTTCAACATCTACAACAAATCACGTTCCTTCTCCAATTGTACAACACCCTGTAAGCACTAGAGAACCAAGAATTACCTTATCCGAGAAATTTGATGGTACGAGATCAAAGTTTCGAGGATTCATCAATCAAGTACAATTGACAATTGAACTTCAACCACAAAGCTATCCAACTCCAGGATCACAACTCAGGTTTATTGGCACTCTACTTTCTGGTTCTGCATTATCGTGGTTTTCATCTTTTTTTGAACAACAAAATCCAATATTGGACAATTTGGAAGCTTTTTTGGTGGAGTTTCAATCTATGTATGGTGAACACGATGCAACTCGTATTGCAACAAATAAGATCCGAATTCTGCGACAAGAAAATCGCTCAGTAACAGTGTATGCTTCACAATTTTGAGAACTTGCAATTGACATCAAGTGGGATGATGCTGCACTCATCAATCAATTTCTTTATGGATTGCAATACAAAGTAAAGAAATTGATGCTCAACTTACCTGATCCTCAAACTTTGAGTCAAGCAATCGATTTTGCGGTAAAATGTGATAATCAACTTTTCAAATTTTGATCCGAGAATCATTCACGGGAACCTCAACGCTATTACTCAATGGCAACATCAACATCTTTGCCAAACGTACATTCAAAAGTAGAAGACATGTAAATTGACGCGGTACGTTTTAAACCCCTAACTGAGCAAGAAAAGATTCATCGTCGTCAAGAAGGATTATGTTTATATTGCAGAGAACCTAAGCACACTGCTCAACATTGTCCAAAGAAACGACGCAACTATAAAATGAGGGGTACGACGGTCAAAGAAGACAACATGTCAGAAAACGGATTCGTCCAGCTACAATAGGGACCGTGCAGCTGGAACCTTGTACAATTCCTAATGAAGGTCCTATCCTCTCCTCAGAACCCTCTCCTTGTTTTATAATAGACTTATATTTAGGACCTAAGAATTACAAAGCCTCTACTTTATTAGATTCGGGAGCCTCAGCATGTTTTTTAGATGAACAATTTGTTAAAAGTCGTAAAATACCCTTTGTACAGAAACCTAAACCAGTACATGTAGAAGTCATAGATAGTCGTCCCTTGTCTTCTGGAGATGTCACTCATGAAACTCATCCTATAAAAGTAACAATAGACGGTCATGATAGCTACATAGCTTTTAACATAATTAAATCCCCATCCAATCCAGTTATTTTAGGTTTATCCTGGCTAGAAAAATATAACCCTCAAATAGATTGGAATTCGCGTAAACTTGACTTTTTCCAAAGCATTATTAATAGTTCTACCAACCAAGTAGAAAATTATAAGTCTAGTATAGTAAAATCCGTACTGATAGGTGCAAAAGCATTTATACACGCAGCAAAAGAAGGATCAACTTTTGCTATTTATGCTGCACCTATTTCTGAAAACGTAAAGACTTCAATTGGCATTCCAAGTCAATATCAGGAGTATCAAGACGTTTTTGAAAAAAAGAATGCAGATATTCTTCCTGAGCATCGTCCATATGATTGTTCAATCGACCTCAAGGAAGGAACTCAGCCACCATTTGGACCAATTTACAGTTTATCGCAAGATGAGATGGCTGAACTTAAGACATATATTGACGAGAATTTAGCGAAGAATTTTATACGCCATTCAAAATCTCCAGCAGGAGCTCCAATTCTATTCGTAAAGAAAAAAGATGGATCTTTACGAATGTGTGTTGATTATCGAGGACTCAACAAGATCACAATTAAGAACAGGTATCCATTACCTTTGATATCAGGACTCCTTGACCAGTTGAATTAAGCTAAGATCTATACAAAAATAGATCTAAGAGGAGTATATAATTTAGTACGGATTAAAGAAGGAGATGAATGGAAGACTGCGTTTCGAACCAGGTATGGACATTTCGAATATAATGTCATGCCCTTTGGACTCACGAATGCACCAGCTGCTTTTCAACATCTCATAAATGATGTATTTCCTGAATTCTTAGACAATTTTGTCGTCTGCTATCTAGACGATATCCTGATCTATTCTAAGAACGTCGAAGAACATGAAATACATGTTCGTCAAGTATTACAAAAACTTAGAGATGCAGGATTGTTCGCCAAGATGGAAAAGTGTGTATTTTATACTACTCAAGTTGACTTTTTAGGATACATCATTTCAAATGATGGTCTCATGATGGATTCTAAGAAAGTCCAAAAAATCATGGATAGGAAGATTCCAAGGACAGTAAGAGATGTCCAATGTTTCTTGGGATTTGCCAATTACTATCAGATCTTCATCAAAGATTTCTCACGAGTTGCAGCTCCACTTACACGCTTGACTAGTAAAGATAAATTCCAATGGAATCAAGAAGCGGAAGCAGCATTTGAAGCCTTGAAGACATCGTTTGTCTCTGCACCAGTCTTATATCGTGTTGATTTTTCCAAGGCATTTTTTATGGAAACAGATGCATCAGATTTTGCCTTGGGTGCAGTTTTATCACAAATGGGAACAGATGACAAACTTCATCCGATAGCTTTTCATTCAAGAAAATTCTCAGCAGCCGAGATCAATTATGAGATCCACGATAAAGAACTTCTTGCGATCATGGATTTCTTATAAGAATGGCATCATTATCTAGAAGGCTCTTCTAGTCCAGTCACTGTGCATACAGATCACAAGAACCTCGAGTATTTCATGTCAGCACGCGTGTTGAATCGTCGTCAAGCTCGTTGGAGTATGTCTTTGTCAAGATTCGAGTTCATTATCACTTATCGGCTAGGAAAACAACAAGGTTTGTTCGATGCTCTATCTAGACGTTCTTATTTTGTACCAAAAGAAGGAGATGCAGCTTTTGAGCAACAAAGAACGGTCCTCTTGAAACCGGAGCAATTTCATCTCCGAGCAATGAAATCAACATTGACTGTTGATTCAACTTTTCTCAAGCAAATCCAGTCCATTATGTCTTCAGACCCTCTTGTTTATGATATCGAGAATAATCCTTCCAAGTCTCATGATCCTTCGAAGTTCGATTTCAAGAATAATCTATTATATTTTGAAAGACGCCTATATATTCCAGAAGGAGAAGCACGTTTACGTGTTCTTCAAGCACGTCATGACTTTCCAGCAGCAGGGCACTTTGGATATAATAAGACTTTGGAACTCATATCAAGAGATTTTTGGTGGCCACAAATGTGGAAGTCAGTCAAAGACTTTGTAAAATCATGTGATATTTGTTCAAGATCAAAAATTCCTCATCATCGACCTTACGGACTTCTTCAGCCATTACCTATACCAGAACAACCATGGTCTTCTGTTTCTATGGATTTCATCACAGATCTTCCAAGCTCAAGTTCTTATGATTCTATATTTGTGATAGTAGATCATTTCACCAAGATGGCACATTTTGTGCCATGTACAAAATCTATCACAGGTGAAGAAACAGCTAAGCTTTTCATTGATAATATCTATCGCTATCAAGGATTACCTAAAGATATCATATCGGATAGGGGAACTCAATTTGTATCAAGATTTTGGAGGACCCTTTTCAAGATTTTAAAAGTGGACATAAAGCTATCTTCGGCTTTCCATCCTCAAACTGATGGACAAATAGAGCACGTAAACCAAGTCTTGGAGCAATATTTAAGGTGTACTATCAACTATCAATAAGATGATTGGACAACCTTTCTGCCATTGGCAGAGTTTGCTTATAATAATACGGTACATTCTTCCACGCAACAAACACCTTTCTTTGCCAATTATGGCTATCATCCACGACTTGATACTTTTGATTTTTCAAAAGTTGATAATCCTACAGCAGAAGATATGGCAAATCGGTTGTCAGAGTTACATGCAATAATGAAGACGCAATTGAAGGAAGCTCAAGAACGACAAAAGATAAACGTAGATCTATATCGTAAGGAGCAACCACAACTCAACGTGGGTGATAAGGTATGGCTACTTCGTCTCAATATCAAGACTACTCGACCTTGTGACAAGTTGGACTATCGTAGGCTTGGTCCCTTTTCTGTTTCTGAACAGATCAACCCAGTTGCATATCGGTTACATCTACCGGAGTCAATGAAGATCCATCCTGTATTCCACGTATCTCTTCTTGAACCATATAAGACAGTGGATATACAAGAAAGAAGACAAATGCCACCGCCTCCTATAGAAGTAGATAATAATGAAGAATTTGAGGTGGAAGAGATATTAGACTCAAGGCGGCACCGAAATAAGCTGGAATATCTTGTTCATTGGCGCGGATATGATATTAGTGAACGCACATGGGAGCCATCCAGGAATCTAGCAAATGCATCAGCTAAAGTCAAAGTTTTTCATCAACGACATCCATCAAAACCAAGATGAAAATCTCTATTATAAAAGAGACAAGATTGAGGCAAGATAACATTCAATTTCCTATCCTTGTTTGTAACTTCTTTGCATTTGTGACGCTAATTAGATGGAGAGCCAACAACCAGTGGATTCAACTCAAGAACCTTCATTTGCTGACCTGCCGGATGAGACATTACGATTGTCACAACCTTCAAGACGACGCAATCGAGATGAAGATCTTCAAGAACGACATGTTCTTCCTCGAATAGATGATGAGATACAACACGTTTGGTATCACAATTTGGGAAGGGACTCTCGATGTTTGGTGATTTTGCTAGAGGTAGGAACAACTCCTGATGGTGTTCCGAATATTCTATTCGAAGGAAGTTACGAAGGCCTCAACAATGATCAAATAACTGGGTGGTCTTTCCGCCCTAGTATGGGACACTACCGATGGTTGTGAGGCCCTATCAATCATCTTCAAAGAGAACAGAGATCAGAGTATGTGGCGAATACAATTCGTCGCATCATAGATTTCCTCAACATATGATGACCGCTCCTCTTGGAACTCGTCTCTAGAAGGGGGGGTAATGTCACGGCCATAATCATGTAAGCTAATAATTACATATAGAAATAGGTAGAAGTAAGTAAAAGTAGATAAAAGTAAGTTAATTCTATAATATTTAATATAGAAGCTTCCTAGAAACTTCTTAGACGCTGCTTTGACTTCATAGGTGTCTTTAATTGACTTTTTGGATTAGAAACGTGGTCAACAAGTTGGCTATGTACCACACATGTTGTTAACTTGAAGATCAAGCTAACTATGTGGCCCACACGTAGAAAAACTTGCCTTGTAAGTCAAGGCATGTGTCCTACAAAGTCAACACATATTGAAGGTCCTATAGAACGTCGCCACGTAGCTCCTAGTTAGATAGTATATATAGAGACAAGAGTGAAGGCTTCTTCGCTCTTGTCAACTCCTTTCTTGCTTCTAGTCTAGTTTCAAGGGATTCTAGTTTTCTTGTCTTTTGGCAATAGCCATTATAGTTTCTCTTTTCTATATACATACTTATTATTCATATTTTGTTACTTTTCTTTGAGTGAAGGCTTACTTGTCTGAATTGTTTTTTCATCGAGTTCTTGTCCTTAACAATCACTTATCGACCACAAAAACAACAAGATTTGTCAGATGCACTCTCTAGACGATCTTACCTTGCACCAAAGGAAAGAGATGATGCTTTTGATCAACAATAGATAATTCTCTTGAAGCTAGAACATCTTCATCTTTGAGCAATGAAATCAACACTAACTGTTGATTCAACTTTCATTAAGCAAGTTTAGTCAAGTATGTCTTTTGATCCTCTTATTCGTGATATTAAGGAAAATCCTTCAAAGTCTCATGATACTTCTAAGTTTGAATTCAAGAAGAATCTATTATATTTTGAAGGACGCCTATATGTTCCAGAAGGTAAAGCTCGATTACGTATTGTTCAAACTCGTCATGACTTTTCAACAGCAAGACATTTTGGGTACAATAAAACTTTGGAACAAATATCCAAGGACTTTTGGTGGCACCAAATGTGGAAAGCAGTCAAAGATTTTATACAATCTTATGATGTTTACTCGAGATAAAAAACTCCTCGTCATCGATCTTATGGACTTCTTCAGCCATTACCCATTCCAAAACAACCATGGTCTTCTATTTCTATAGATTTTATCACGGATCTTCCAATCTCAAGTTCTTTCGACTCTATATTCGTAATAGTGGAACATTTTATCAAGATGGCACATTTTGTACCATGTACAAAATCTATCTCTGGTGAAGAAACAGCAAGTTCTTTCTTAAAAATATCTATTGCTATCATGGATTATCCAAGGTTAGTATATCAAATAGAGGAACTTAATTTGTATCAAGATTTTAGCGGACTCTTTTCAAGATTCTAAAAGTGGATATAAAACTATCTTCGATATTCCATCTTCAAATTGATGGACAAACAGAGTGTGTTAATCGAGTTTTGGAGTAGTATTTAAGATGTATCATTAATTACTAATAAGATGATTGGACAACTCTTTTGCCATTGGCAAAGTTTGCTTATAATAATATGGTACATTCTTCTACAAAACAAACACCATTCTTTGTTAATTATGGTTATCATCCACGACTTCATACTTTTGACTTTTCAAAAGATGATAATCTTGCTGCAAAAGATTTGGCAATTCATTTGTAAGAGCTACATGTAACTATGAAGGCACAATTAAAAGAAGCTCAAGAACAACAAAAGATCAATGCGGATGTTTATCGAAAGGAACAACCACCATTCCACATGTGTGATAAGGTATGGTTAGTTCATTGCAATATCATGACCACTCGTTCTTGTGACAAGTTGCACTATTGAAGGCTTAGACCATTTTCTATTTTTACATAAATTAATCTTGTTGCATATCATTTACTTCTACTAGAGTGAATGAAAATCCATTTGGTATTCTACGTATCTCTTCTTGAACCATACAAGATAGTGGACATACTAAGAAGAAGACAAGCTCCACCTCCTCCTATAGAAGTAGACAATAATGAAGAGTTTGAAGTAGAAGAAGTCTTTGATTTAAGGTGGCGCTATTGTGTTACATGTTGTTTTGATCAGGAATGCACCGAGCACTTAGTTGTGGAAGATGAGATTATGTTTCACAAGTAGTTAAGAAGTCCTAATAGATTTCATCCATGTGAGAAGAATATAATCTGAATATCAATTCAAAAGTGCTTAAAACACTCTTCTTAGTAGTCTTAATCATACATAAATTCCAATTATCTTGTTACTTTCATATTTAAGCAATTTAAATTTTTCTTGTAAATCCCAATCCTAATTTGACTATCCACTTGATGTAGAATTTGGCATGCAATTTTCAATGCAAGTCTTTTAAATACTCGAGAATTTTTAGCCCAATCCAACTTACAAATTATAAGAAAACCTCCAAAAATTGTACCAATGTCACTTGGCTGCCAACTTGAAAAGTGAAGCAAAAATCCCAACAATGAATTCTCCTTCTCTATCCATTAATATTGTCTCAAAATTGGTGTGTAGCTTGATCTTTTAGTCTTCCAATACCATGCCTATTTTCACCTTAATTCGACAAATAGATATTTAGATATCATAGAAACCCTATTCAACTTCAAACTGCCACCTTCTGAAATCCTCTTGTGCTTAAAACTAGATATTTCTAAACCACGTTGTTAGATTATCACAAAATTTTGTATACACTTAGCACACGTAATAATCCAAACAACATCAAATTTTCAATCATAGATATTATGCCAATTGCACGAACTATCTAAAATTCCTAGCCCTAATTATACTATATAAAACCCAAATCAGTGATACAAATCCTGACTTTGAACAACAATTGTTAAATCTTCCAAAATCCTTTCTAAAACATTCTTACATCTCTAGAAAGAACTTCAAGCTAGCTCTCAAATTCTAATCTTTGATCTTCAAATAAAACCCTATTTTGTCCTAGGCTATCGTTTTAATGGCCAAAGGTCTAATTTTGACCCTGTCTCACAAACAGTTGACCTCTAGGTATCAATCTATCTTATCTTAAGGATTTTTTAGCCCAATCCTATTTTCAACTTAATACTTGTACGAACTATACTAATTATTTACCTCTTCTAATCTAATTTCATCAATTTATGGTCTCTCTAAGATAGTAGAAGAGTTTTTATAATATACAAGGTAAAATTACCAACTAACCTTCAACCTACTAATTATTAAGATAAGAAAATAACCTAAGAGGCTTTTATAAAAGCCATGTTTAGATACCTCAAATTATAATTAAATTAAGATAATTAGATATTAATTAGAAATTCAATTTTGATTATAATTTCACTATATAGTCGTATTACATTACGACATCCACCTTCTCTTAATATGCGGATCCTCTGGCATGCGCCAAATGAACCATATGTTATAATTGGCATCACACCATCTCTTCATTTTCTTCATCAAATCCTTCATTTCTATTTTTACCATCCTCTTCAAAACAATTATCTTCTTAAAAAATGTCAATATCTTCAGCATGATCCGCCATATTGATTTCTCTATGTTGTCTTTTAAAAATCTTCATTTGCTTTCTAACAATAGGTATTTTCACCCTCGTACCATCTAACTCCCTTAATGAATATGTGGCAATATCATGAACCGTTACTACCACATATGGTCTAAACCAACATTTCAAAAACTTCCGCAAAGTACTATGTTGGTTATCTAGACTGCTATCATAAACAAGTATCTAATCACCTTCTTCAATTACTCTAGGTCTCAATCGATGTTGCTTGTCGAATTGAGTCTTATTTCCTAAGCTTACCTTTTGTAACCTTTTTAATGCTAATTCCACATCTTTTGATCTTTTTTCTAGTTGTTGGATTCTAATGGCTAACAATTCCTCTTTTGTCAACCCATCTTCCCATGGTAGCATACTCTAAGTTGGCACAGTTTTTTTCAATCAGCATAATTGATTTTTGATCTATCATAAGTTCCACTGGCATATATCCTATTACCAACCTATATGGTGTTCAATCAGCCACAATGCATAAGGTAGAAGTCGAGGCCTTCTCTTACTCTTCCATTACAAGCTTTAATTAAGGCTTTTACAATTGGTGGATGTCCACGTTCACTCTTTGCATTCCCTTCTGGATTATGAGCAGTAGTCAATGATAATTTCATCCCTTATCTCTTAAAAAAATTACGAGCTTCATGTACATCTAATTCTCCTCGATTAATAGTGATCTTTCCCACACATCTAAGTGACAAATAACTTCTTCAAGTAAAAACGTGCAAATTTCTTCTATGGACTTTGTTCTTAGTGCCTTGCCTTCTACTTGGTTTGATAAATCTTCATGAGCCAAAACTAAATATCTCATTTTTCATAGTCCCATCGACATAATAAATAAATCTACAATCTATTTAAAATGAATAGCCAAAGGATGTGTCAGATGCAACCCATCTTGATGCCGTATATTTGAATACATTTAACAAGTTATATAAGATCTTAGAAGCAAAGTTATATCTCGATACATATTCTTCCATCAATATTGTTCCTTCATTTTAGCAAAAGTAGTCCAAATCCTTCTATGTCTTGCCCATAGATTGGCATGAAATTCTTTGAGTAGTCTTTGTTGATTTTCTTTAGTACCTACTACTCGTCTTGGCATTCCAATTCCTTTCTTTGGTCTCTTCCATAAAAACCTTTCTTGAAGCAAAAATCCATAAGTCTTCTTTCTTATTTGATTAAATTTTTTTATTGACCAATTCTCTTGTTTAGTCAAGGTATTCAAATAAAGACCAATTTCTTGTAATTCTTCTTCATAAAGTTCTTCAAAAAACATCTTGTCTTCTTTATTAAGATTTGATACTGAATAGAATTTTGTTCCAACATCATCAATATCTTCAACCATCTCATCTTCTCTTTCATATACTGCTCAAGATAACATATCTGCTATCGAATTGTCTTTTCTTGCAACGTGCCTAAATTCTAGATTTAGTGATTTGATATAAGCAATCCATCTCAACATCATAATATCTGATGTTTTATAATTGGTAATCATTCCAAGTAAAGGTAAATAATTTGTTTCAATTACCACCATAGCTCCAATAAACAACTTGGACTAGAAACAATGAGGAATGTCTTAGGCACTGTAAATAATCGACTACAATATAGTACAAAAGAACGCTTCAAAATCTTCATCTTAATCTTTTCTTTTAACAATTCAACTAAGCTTGGTAAATGTGCCCTTAGTATTGGAATTGGCTTTAGATTCCAAGGTACATGAAGTACAGTGAAAATAACCATAGGTGTTACAATATTTGGATCTATACACCTAATTTCATAGGATTCAAAGGCAAATGATCTACCTTATTTTGCCAACATTTCTTTGAAGCAGGTAATTTTTTCTAGCAATAAAGAACCATCAAAACCAATCTTTAATTCTTCAAAAGTCTCTTTAGTAAACTTATGCCCAATATTCTTTGGATCTCTCAAGCTCCTTTCTCTTGATGCTTCTTCCATTTGTTCTTTAGAATCTATTGGCAAAGGTCCGGCAACTGGTTTAACTTTCTTATCTATTATCTTATATTTTGTCTCAATTATAACCTCTGGTGCTTGAAAAGATTCAATCATATCATAAACTTCTCTTGAATGAATTAGTATAACTGTATCATCCTTATCTAATCCAATAGATGCAATCAATTCCAAAAGATCCTCTAGTCCATTTTCTTCATAAATATCAATAATCTTTTCATTATCTTCTAATATTCTTAACCTATATAATTCTCTTTCAATAGTAATTAATTTCTTTCTTTCTTTTCTTTTTAAATCATCAATCTTCTTATATACAATACTTCCATTTTCAAAAATATTAATAAATCATCCATTAAAGGTACTTATATCATGCAAGAGTACTTTTCTTTCTATACCTCTATAATTTTTCTTTATAGTGGTACTCTAAAAAATCCTTGAATTCTTCAACAACCCTTGGCAATGGATTTTTTCTGAATTTGTCTTGATTCCGCTCATGACTTTTAGCAATATATGCATGTAATGACAAAGCATCTATATGATCCTTTCAATCCGTAGCACCATGAAATATTACCGCAATTCTCAATAAAGCTTCTCGTGGCATCTTTTCTTTTTACATTCTAGAAATAGCAGAAAATCAAAATCCACTTAGTTGAATATTTCTAACAAAATTTTTTTTGCCATCATTATCCACCCTAGTTCCATAACTGGCAGCTTCTATTGTGGCAATTCCATGTATTGCTAAATAATCTTTTACCAATGCTTTCATGCCTCCTTTACCAAAGTTGGTTTGGAGAAGATCACTAGTATCCTTCAATGCAACCTTCCCATCTTTCTAATAAACAATGCTTTATTGAACCATCTCATCAAATTCACCACAAGCTTTTTGAGAATGAGAATCATCATCACACCAAATACATCTTTGCACATACCCTTGTTTAAAAGTAGCCTTTGAACTTATTGTAGAAGTCTTTTCTTTAAGCCTTGTAAATATGATTTAAAGATCTCGCATCCCTCGTATAATCTCCTCAGGTTCTATATCTTCTTTCTTTGGTGTAGCTAATGGAGGTTAGATAATAGGCACAGTCAATCTTGTAGTAGGTATTGGGGTCTTAGGTACTTGTACCACTCTTCGAGTACTAAACCTATCCTTTCTCCTTTCAATTTTTTACAAGTAGTCCAATAGCATCTTCAACAGCTCTCCACTTTGTTATCAATCCTTCTTCTTCTTCCTTATCTTCAAGAAGAACTTCTAACTTCTCTTGTAATTCTTCATTAGCAGCTTGAAGAAACAATTCAACCTTGTTTGGTCTCAATATTAACTTTTTCATTTTTGATAATCGAAAAAATTGCCTTTCAAATTCTCTTAATAATTTTGTAGCTTGCAAATTTTTGTTAGGTTGCTCAATCCATTCTATGAATGATTTTTTGGTAACTCAATCAGTATCCTCTAAAAAATACTCATCCTTCAATGCATGTGAAAATACCTCCCATGAACTTCTAAATTGTGCCATAATAGATCTTATGTGCTCTCTTATCTCTGGTACTATAGCAAGGTCAAATGATTGAATCATCTCCTTCTCAGAAATGTGATTCAATTCTATTTTCCACACATAACATCTTAAATATTTGAAAATATCCCTCCCATCAAATTGGTCAATCTTGTTAACCACTGCTTGCAATGCTTTAGTTGCTAAAGCCTCTTTGCAATCATTGTCTTGTTGTTGCATAAATAATGTAAATGCTTCAAATATTTTTACAATGTTTGGATCAAGATATATACCTTATTCATAAGTAGAAATTTTGCTTGAAGTTGTGCTTGAAGATTTACTTGAAGCTCCACCCAAAGCTCCATCAAAAAGTTCAAATTCAACATTCTTGTCTTCTTGCGCCATCAATTCTAAATAACCACAAATATAATCCAATACGTTCCACTCCAAAATTTCATGTTAGATTCACCACTTATGTCGTATTACGTATTGTTTTGTCCACATATGCACCGAGCACTTAGCTGTGGAAGGTGAGATTATGTTTCACAAGTAGCCAAGAAATCCTAATAGGTTTCAACCATACGAAAAGAATATAATCTGAATTTCAATTCTAAAGTGCTTAAAATACTCTTTTTAGTAGTTTTAACCATACATAAATTCTAATTATCTTGTTACTTTCATATTTAAGCAATTTAGATTTTTCTTTTAAATCCCAATTCTAATTAGTGAGCTTTAACAAGCTGAACATCCAATTTGACTATCCACTTGATGTAGAATTTGGCACGCAATTTTCAATGCAAGTCTTCTAAATGTTCGAGAATTTTTAGCCCAATCCAACTTACAAATTGTAAGAAAACCTCCAAAAATTGCACCAATGTCACTTGGCTGACAACTTGAAAAGTGAAGCAGAAATCCCAGCAATGATTTCTCCTTCTTCAACCATTAACTTTGTCTCAAAATTGGTGTATAGCTTGATTTTTAAGTCTTCCAACACCATGCCAATTTTCACCTTAATCAGATAAATAGATCTTCAGATATCATAGAAATCCTACCCAACCTCGAACTGCCACCTTCTAAAATCCTCTTGTGCTTAAAACTAGATATCTCTAAACCACATTGTTAGATTATTACAAAATTTTGTATACACTTAGCACACCTAATAATCCAAACAATATCAAATTTTTATTTATAGATGTCATGCCAATTGTACGAACTAGCCAAAATTGCTAGTTTTAATTATATTATATAAAATCCAAATCAGTGATACAAACCCTGACTTTGAACAACATTTGTTAAATCCTCCAAAACCCTTTCTGAAAAATTATTACATCTCTAGAAAGAACTTCAAGTTAACTCTCAAATTCTAACTTCTGATCTTTGAATGAAACCCTAGTTTGCTCTAGGCTATTATTTTAGTGGGCAGAGATTTGATTTTGAGCCTATCTTACAAACAGTCGACCCTTGGGTATCAATCTATCCTATCTTAAGGATTTTTTAGCCCAATCCTATTCTCAACTTAATCCTTGTATAAACTATACTAATTATTTACCTCTTTTAATGTGATTTCATCAATTTATGATCTTTCTAAGATAGTAGAAGAGTTTTTACAATTTAGAAGGTAAAATTACCAACTAACCTTCAATCTATCAATTATTAAGATAAAAAATAACCTAAGAGGTTTTTATAAAAGCCATGTTTAGATACCTCAAATTATAATTAAACTAAGATAATTAGATATTAATTAGAAATTCAATTTTGATTATAATTTCACTATATAGTCGTATTACATCATGACAACGCCGAGATTAATTGGAATATCTTGTCTTTTGGCAGAGTGTCGTACTATAAAAGCTTACAATATGTAAAATTTAGTTAAAATTTATTATATGTTAATAAAACTAGATATATTTTAGAATGGTTAATATATTTATTTAAATAGAGTAGATTTAAGATACTTTATTTTGAGTTTTATCTTTTTTGATTATAGCATTTAAAACAATTATAAGACCTAAATGTGTAGTATATAGCCTTGAGAGGAGATTAGAGTTTAAAGCAAAAAATTTTAACTAATTGGAGGCTTATTGGGAGGGATTAAAGCATGGCATGGTTGGATGAAGGCAAGGAATGAGAAACTTCATTCCTATTGGTCGAAGGCCATGCCTAATGGACTTATAGGAGGCTGCCCTAGGCCTTATTAGGGATTAGGGTTTCTCTTTCAAATTAATTTGAGCTTCAGAGGCTAAGATCAGCAAGTTCAGGGTTTTGGATATAATTTGGGTGAAGAGTTTGTGTGATTTCGAGTTTTTTTGAAGGAGATATAGGTGTTCAAAGTTAAGGTGTCAAATTTGTATTTGTTGTCACTCTTTGAAGCATAACATTTGCGTTCGGATAGCAATGAAAAATTGGCGACTAGAATTGGAGATAACACTTTCTTGGCTACACTTAATATGTAATATTTGACGAATTCCAAGTCCGTATGAAGAAGTTATAGGGCATTGAAGACAGTACATGTAATTCAAAGGCAGTAAGTATGTCATTTTAATGTTAGTTATGGTTGGAGCCATATCTTGAGTTTCTGGACAAATTTTTGGCTCAAATTTTTCATAAGTGTGAGTTATTAAGTTAAAAAGCTATAGATCAAAGTTTCATGGTATTTGACTACTTATTTTGTGAGATATGAAGAAATTAGCACACAGATGTATATAAGTTAGGATTTAAAGCTATTGTTAGGATTTTGATGATATCTCAAGATCCGTAACGAATTTCAATTGAATTTTTTTGTAGAAGTTTTTGAAAGTATATCAGTACTTTATGTAAAATTTAGGATTTTTTGGATGATCCGATCGTGAGATATGAGCTTTTGAAGTTCAGGAAATATCTCTTATAAAGATATAGACGGTTTTAAGATCTTTATCATATATTTGGGTATTTTCTTCGTACTTGGGCTTGTATTTTGATGTTATTTCTCAAAAAGAGAAAATATTATATACATAACTTGGTATTTTTATATCTTAGACTTAATTGAGTATTTAGTGGCAGCCAGAAGCTTGACGCTTTCTTGAGGCAAACTCTCTCTACCCCGATAGCGGATATGATATTAATAAACGTATATGGAATCTTGTAAAGAATCTTGTAAATGTAACAAAAGTAGTGGAGGTTTTTCATAAATGACATCCATCAAAATCAATATGAAACCTTCCTTATAAAAAAAATAAGATCTAAGCAAGATAACATTCAACTTTGAATCTTTGTTTGTAGTTTCTTTGTAGTTGTGACACTAAGGATATAGAGAACCAACAACCTGTGGATTCGACTTAAGAGCCTTTGTTTGCTGACTTGCTGGATGAAATATTATGATTGTCACAACCTTCAAGACGATGTAATCGAGATGAAGATCTTCAAAAACAACACGTTCTTCCTCGAATAGATGGCGAGATATAACGCGTTTGGTATCACGACCTTAGAAGAGACTCTCGATGTTTGGTGATTTTACCAGAGGTAGGAACAACTCTCGATAGTGTTCCAAATATTTTATTCAAAAGAAGTTATAAAGGCCTCAACAATGATCAAATAACTGGGTGGTCTTCCTGCCCTAGTATGAGATACTATCAATGGTTGAGAGGTCCTATCAATCATCTTCAAAGAGAACAAAGATCAGAGTATGTGACAAATACAATTCGTCATATCATAGATTTCTTCAACATATGATGATCGGTCCTTGTGGAACTCATTCCTAGAAGGGGAGGTAATGTCACGGACATATACATGTAAGCTAGTAATTACATATGTAAATAGGTAGAAGTAAGTAAAAATAGATAAAAGTAAGTTAATTCTATAATATTTGCTATAGAATCTTCATAGAAGCTTCATAGATGCTGCTTTGATTTTATAGGTGTCTTTAATTGACTTTTTGGATTAGAAATGTAGTCAACAAGTTGGCCATGTACCACACATGTTGTTAGCTTGAAGATCAAGCTAACTATGTGGCCTACACGTAAAAAAACTTGCTTGTAAGTCAAAGTATGTGTCATACAAAGTTAACACATATTCGAGGTCCTATAGAATGTTGCTACATAGCCCGTAATTAGTTAGTATATATAGAAACAAGAATGAAGCCTTCTTCATTCTTGTCAATTCTTTTCTTGCTTCCAATCTAGTTTCAAGGGTCTCTAGTTTTCTTGGCTTTTAGCAATAGCCATTCTAGTTTCTTTCATAATGTACATATCAAGTTATTTCTATTTTATCATCTTTCTTTGAGAGAAGTCTCACTTCTTTATTTATTTTTATCATGTTCTTGTCCTTGACAGTGATACCAAAAATGTTGTATCTTACCATCTATTCAAAGAAGGTCATGTTGTTCTTTAGGATCTTCATCTCAAATACATCATTTTGGAGGTTGTTACAATTACAATGTCTTATTTCCTAAGTTAGCAAGTGATAACTCTTTGATTGAATCTTCAAGTTATTGATTCTCCTTCTCCTTAGCATCATAAAGACACAAAAATTAAAAACAAGAGTAGAAAGTAGAATGCTATCTTTGTTGGATCTTATTTCTTTTATAGCAAAGATTTGCTATTCTTTATCTTAGTTTAGATGGATGTTGTCAATTAAAAGATTTAATCTTTTTTTTTGTATTTATAAGTTTTTTTGATGGCTTCTATATATATTCATTAATATCATATCTATATAAATAAATAAGATATTATAATCTATTTTAATATGGCCTTGAATCTAAGACTTCTTTCATTTTAAATTTTTGATTATTATCCATTTTTATAGAAGGAGGTGGCATTTGTCTTTTTTTCAATATATTCACTGTTTTATATGGCTCCAAAAGAGACACATGGAGTATGGAATGAATTTTCATAGACTCCAATAGATATAACCAATAAGTAATAGAATTGGTTTATTTACAAATAGAAAAAGGTCCAAACCTATAATAGTCTAATTTGTCACAATGACAAGTAGTTTTAATATTGCAACAAAGTAGCCATACCTTGTCACCTATAATAAATTGTGGTTGTTCTTTATAATAGTCATTTGTATTGATTTTTTGTTGTTTTTAAGCTTCTTTTAATTATTCATTCATTATTGCATGTAGCTCTGACAAAAAATTTATTATACAATTATCAACTTTCAAAAAGTCAAAAGTATCAAATTATAGATGATAACTATAATTGATAAAAAAAGTATTTGTTGAATAGAAAAATGTGCCAAATTATTATATAGAAATTCTACCAATGGCAAAATAATTGTTCAATAATCTTAATGATAGTTGATGGTACACCTCAAATATTGCTTCAAAATTTGATTCATTTAATTTATTTTTCCATTAACTTGAAGATGAAAAGCCAAAAAGAACTTTATATCTATCTTTAGAATTATAAAAATGATTTTTTAGAATCTTAATACAAATTGAGTTCTTTTGTCTAATATATTATCTTTGGATAATCTATAATAGTAATAGATATTGTCAAAAAATAATTTAGCTATTTTTTTTTACTTGTGAATATTTTTTATATAATAAAAAATATACTAATTTAATAAAATAATTTATGATCACAAATATAGAATCATACAAACTTGAGAATAAAAGATTTATGATAAAATCTATAAAAAAAAAGAATATGATTATTTTAGAGTAGATAATGGCTAGAGAAGTCTATAAGATAGATGTCAAGGAATTTTTGATCTTGAAGAAATAACACATGATTGTACAAAGTCTTGAATTGCCTTCTAGATTTGAGGCTACTAAAAATCTCTTGATATTAGTTTCAAAGTCTTATTATATTCAAAATATTTGACTATTAGAAAGTTATGACATGCTTGAAGAACACATAATTGTGCTTTACCTTTTAAAATGTATAATTGTCCATCAAAATAGAATAGATTATTCTTCAACTTAAACTTAAAAGTATCATGAGACTTAGAAGAATTATTCTTGATATCGTAAATGAGAGAATTAAAAGACCTAATTGATTGAATTTGCTTAATAAAGGTTGAATCAACAATCAATCTTGATTTTATTACTTAAAGATGAAAACGCTCTAGCTTCAAGATGATCATTCTTTGTTGATTAAAAGCTACATTTCTTTCTTTTGGTACAAGTTAAAAACATCTAAAAAAGGCGTTTAAAAAATCTTATTGCTTTTTGAATTGATAAGTAATCTTGAAATCAAATCTTGATAAAGATATGCTCCAATAAGCTTAGAAATAATTAAAAATATATGCTAATATGAAGTACTTAAGATTCTTGTGATCCATATATACAATGACTAGACTAGAAGTGAGTTCTAAATAATGATGCCATTCTTAAAATAAATCTATGATTACAAGAAGTTGTTTATCATGGATTTCATACTTATTCTATTTGTTAAAAATTTCCTAATGAAAAGCTATTGAATAGTATTAAAATAGAGAGAATTTGCCTTAAAAAAGTGTTAGGCTTTTAGTTGTCATTAATTTCTCAATCAAGTCTCAAGATAAAAAGAATATCAATTTTATATATAAAATTATTTTTGTAAGAGCAATTACATTAATATATAGGCCTTAATTACCAAAGATCATCCAAAATGTGATAAAAATATTCTAAAATCATATATCTCCTTAAAATGAATTTTTTTCAAACTTCATTAAGTCATATCTCACAATTGAATCGTCTAAATAAACTAAAATTTTACATGAAGTATTGATGTGCTTTAAAAAAGCATCATAACAAATTTCAATTAAAAATTTATTACAAATCTTGAGATATTGCCAAAATCCTAATAATAGCTTTAAACCCTTATTTACATATACTTATGTATAATTTTCTTTATATTTTACAAATTAAATATTTAAATACCATAAAATTTTGATATATAGCTTTTTAATCTATTAATATATACTTTTAGAAATTTTGAGTCAAATATTCGTCTAAAAGTACAAGATATGGCTCCAACCATTACTATCAACAAAACAACTCACTTACTCCCTTTGAATTACATATCATGTCTTCAATGCTCTATAATTCTTTTATACAAATTCCAAATATAGAAATTCTTTTACAAGTAGGTCTTAAAATTACCTTTTTGGTTGCATCTTTTGATTTCTAAAGGCTATTTTATAATTCCTTATATTTTTAAAAGAGTAATAATATGTCTTAAAAAGATACATTAACTTCAAATGGCTATAACTTCATCACCCTATTTCTTAATCCTCTAAATTTTATATACAAATTATAATTCAAATCTTAAACTTTATAATTCATACTTTTGATTCTCAAATAATTCTTTTGAAGTTATTCAAATCCTTATTATGATCACAAATAACCTCCTAGGAACCTATTGGGTATATCTTTCAACCAATAGAGATGAAGATCTTCACTTCTTGCCTTCATCCATCCATACCTTGCTTTCATTCCTCCAAATAAGTTTTTTAGAGGTTTATATCTTCATCTTTGATTTCCAATCTTCTCTTTGAGTTTTATATTAAATATCTAAATCTTATATAATTTAAAAACTATAATCAAAATAGATAAATCTCAAAATAAATTTTCTTATATGAAATCTTTTTAAATTAATTTTCTAACTATTCTAATATATATCAATACTTATAAATATATTATATATTTTAGTTAATTTTTACATACTATAAAAAATTATAATATGACATCCACCCCTTCTAAATGTAGACATCCTCTGATATGTGTTCCATGCTACTCTTTTTCATTCTCTTGAGTTTTCTTTGAATCACTCATAAGTTCTTCTACTTCATATTCTTCGTCCAAATATTGAGGTAAGAATTCTTCAAGGTCTTCTATTTTGAACCATCTATCTTTTTTCTTGAAAGCCTTTACCATCTTTCTTGCTATTCAAATTCTGATGATAGCTCCATCTAACTCAAATAAGGTACAGTATCTCAAAAAACTATTTCGATGTTGACATATTTTAGAAAGAAACTAATTTAGAGTAGTATTGAAACAATTTTTTGAATGTGGTGTCTAATTTTTGGATTCTATGAATTATTCAATATTACAGCATTCTATCATCATCAAATTTACTATGATAATATTATTATTAATCTAATGACATCATTAATGGTTACTAGCAGTTATAAAGTACCACTCTTAATAATAATGCTTGGCTCAGATATATTCCAAATTACTATATTTTAGGACCTTTTCGAATCTTCTACAAATTTCTAAAATCTTTTAGATACTTGTAGAATCTTCTACAATCTTATGTCATTATGTTTTTTGAAAGAAGTGAAATTCAAGTCTCATTTGGGATTTTAAAAGCCACTTATATAATTTTTATTTTTTTATTCAAAAATTTTGAAAGAAGTTAGATTGCATTGTTAGATTTTCAATAAACTATAGTATGCAAAAAATGGAGTTGTGAGGGGAGAGAACCTTGCAAATTTGTGAAAGAGGGATTTTTCAAGTTTTTAGATAGGAAGATTTAGGACTAATTAAGAATTTCTATGTTATTTCTTGTATTTTCTTCTTTTATTTTAAATTTTTGAGAAACTTTAGATTATATTATTAGCTTTCAAAAAAGCCATAGCATTCAAGAAATAGAGCTATAAAAAAGAAGAACCATGTGAATTTATAAAAGAGGGATTAGTGGAGTTTTAGGGCAGTGAGAATCAAGACTGGTTAAAAATTTCTATGCTATTTCTCATACTTTCTTCTTTTTATTCTAATATTTGAAAATAAATGAGTTAAATCGTGTTGTTAGCTTTTCAGCAAGCTTTAGCATGTAAGAAATAAAGATATGATGAGGGAGATCTAAGTAGATTTATAAAAAGAGGGCTCTTGGAGTTTTTCAGGTAGTAAGATTTAAGATTGGTTTCAAGGTTTCTTGTTGTATTTTTTGAATTTTCATCTTCTTTTTTTGAAATTTTGAAGGAAGCTGGATATTATTATTAGCTTTCAAACAAGTTATTTCATGAAAGAAGAAGAGTTGTGATGAGGGAAATTCACATGAATTTGTTGGTAGGGATTTGTTGGAATTTTTGGGCTACAGAATTCAAGACTGGTTTCGAACTTTCTATGCCATTTATTAGATTTTCTTCTTTTTCTTCTAAGAATTTAGTAGAAGATAGAACTCATTGTTAGCTTTTCTACAAGCTTTAGCATGTAAAAAGATAATCTATGATGAGGAAGTTCTAAGCTAATTTGTAGACAAGGATTTTAAGATAGAGACTACAACAAGTGGCCAATTTTTTTCCTCCTTGGTTTGGCTCTCATTTTCTTAAGATTTTATTTATAGACTTTAATAATTTAAAGTTTGTAGCTTGAATTAAGCTCCACAAGCTAAACTTTATCTAGATTAGATTAGTAATAAGTAAATTATAGGTATTTTAATAAGTTGAGGTGTGGATTTAAGATTTGAGTTAGAGATTGTATACATCTTGGCATAAGAAAGAAATTTATCTAAATTTTGTACTTAATCTTTGGCTGTTTTTTTATATTTGACTTCATTTGAGCTACATTGTGCTTCTTACAATCTACTTGCAATCCAAGATCCTATATTCTCCTAAGAAGGCTCACCGTCTTAATAATGTGGTCTAGAAAGTCAATATGTTTTTGGAGGTCCTATAGAATATTGCCACGTAGATCATAGGTAGATAGTATATATAGAAATAAGAGTGAAGCCTACTTCAGTCTTACTAATTTCTTTTTTGTTTCTAGTCTAGTTTTAAGAGTCTCTAATTTTCTTCTCTTTTGGCAATAGCCGTTTTATTTTTTTTTTAACATAAATACTTCTCATTTTCTATTTCTTTGAGAGAGTCTCACTTATTTATTTGCTTTTATTGGATTCTTGTCTTTGATATATGTACAAGTTTGATTTTTTTAATTAATAATATATCATATTTTTTACAAAGTTTTCATGTGTAAATTAAATTGGATTCTTGAATCCAACAAGGCTAAGTTTTTGTGATTTTTTGGTCTTAATTAAAATTTTATTATAATATAAGGTTAAAGATCTAAGAAAAAAATAGGATCTTTACTAGAAATTGCATAAAATTTTAACTGTATAGTTCCTATTATAGGTGGAGAAACTCGTTTTTTGATAAATTGTCTTCTTTGGCAATCATGCTCCAAATTTTGTGATTATATTACTTCTTTAGACAATATTGAGTAGTATACTTGGATTCTCCATAATATAAGTATAAACCTTCTTGACCATAATAAATCTTTTTTTATTTAGTAAGAAGTTTTAAATGTACTATGTCAATTTGTATTGGTTTTGATCTTGATGAATTAATTTTTGAAAACTTAAAAGCTGTTGACATTGTTTGACTTGTTCCTGTCTATCCAAATCTTTATTCTTGAAGCCTTTAAAATAATTGATTGTTGCATGTAATGGCTTGAGGAATAAATTATTCCAAAGATTTTGCTTTTGGCATTGTCAATAACAAATCTTTGATATTGTCCTTAAATCCATATTGAAATTGATTGATGAGAACTTTATTATATCAATCCACATTACAAGCAAGGTTTTAGAATTCAATAGCATATATGGTAACTCATCATGATCTTTATTGTAAAAATAAGAGCTTGGTCTCTATTACTCTTTTTCAATCATTTTTTTCAAATGTGTCTATAAATACTTTTAGGAATGAATTCAAATTATAAAAGAATCATGAATCTTTTTCCATCAAAGGTACAAACAAAGAAAGAATATTTCCAGATAGAAGTGCATCTATGAATCCAACTTAAGTAAATCCATTGAAATATTGGAAAGAATATAACCTTAAATAGAACTTGATTTATTGCAAAAATCCTTGAAATTTTGATCTTATTCCATCGAACTTCTTAGGCATTCTAATCTCTATTCCCATTGTGCTTATAGAAGCAAATCTTCCTTGATTTGGTTGTAAAGTTGATTTACTTGCTTCTTTCAACTATACAATTTCTTGATGCAAAGTCTAAATCTCTTCCATAGGCATAGGATTAAAGTTTCTTTGGTTGATGCTACTGATGTGTGAAATTTCCATCTCAAGAGTATTGACAAATTTGTGAAGATCTACAATAATTGTAAATCTATTCTTACTTTTGCTAAGTATAACATGTATAAATTTTTTTTCTATTTCAAACAACTTGAAAAATCCATAATTTAAATAAGAAGAGGATAATTTGTAACGTTTAATGTCAAATAAAAATTTCTAGAAAGAGAGATAATGCTTTTTCTTTAAGAAAAAAATTAGTATTTGAAAAGTAAATAATTCATTTAAAGATGGATAATCTGCAACCTTCAAAATATAATAATAATAGTAAGATAATTCCTTCACTTTTAAAACAAGACAAGAAAAATGATTTAGCACTCTTTTCTAATTATTAAAGACATAAATTTCAAAAAATTAAAATATCAATATACTCTTATGTTACTCAAAAAAGTTAAAAAATCACTCAAAGATGATACAATATTAAATTAGATTGGCTATCCCTAAAGACAAGAAGACTAAAAAGTCTTGAAATAAGACTAAAAACTAAAAAAAATATTGACAAGAGTAAAAAAGGTTTCATTCTTGCTTTCATATATACTCTTAACTAAGAATTACATGGCAATATCCTATAAGACCTTCAAAACATATTGACTTTGTAAGACACATATTTTAACTTCTAAAGGAGAAAATTTATTTGTGCATCATGTAGATAGCTTGTTCTACAAGGTATCAACATATGATTAATTTTTTAATCAAGTTTTTAACCTACCAATCAACTAAAACTACATATAAAGTGAATATAATATCTGTCATGGACATACATTGGAAGATTTTTCGAATATTCTTCTAGAATATTCTCTAAAGATTCTCTAAAGATTCTTTTAGAAGGTTCTAGAAGATTCTTAGAATATTCCCTAAAGATTCTCTTAGAAGGTTCTAGAATATTCTGATAGATTCTAGGAAGTTGCTCGAGAAGTTTCCTAATTAGTAGAAGTTGTTGGAGAAGCGTCCTAGTTAGCGAAAGTAGCTCGAGAAGCTTCCTATTCAGTAGTATATATAGGAGTCGAGGCTGAAGGGTTCTTCAGTCTTGACAACACATCTCTTGGAGTTCTAGCTCACCTTTCTGGTGTTGTTCTTGTACTCATCTGTTTAATCTAGTTTTGCCACTTCTTCTTGAACTTCTTGTTAGATTTCAAGTCTGTATTTTGTGTCCGTGACAATTTGTCGAGACTACATTTTCACTGGTATCAGAGCTAGTTCCTTCTTGTTAGAGAGTGGATTACCCCTCTTCTTGAAGGTGTGCTAGTGTTTTAGAGGTTGCGGATTACCCTCCTCTAAACTGATATCTCTTCTTTCTCAATATTGGAGCCTTATTCTTCTTGGAGAGAGTGGATTACCCCTCATCTTGGAGTCTTAAGGCGTTTTAGAGGTTGCGGAGTACCCTCCTCTGAACCAATATTGTCCTCTTGTCAAAACTCTTTTTTCTTCTTTCTGAAGGTTAGCCGAAGGTTAAGACGTTAAAATGGCTGAAAGTTTGGAATCCAAACTAGACGCCATCATAAATACTCTTGCCTTGTTGTCACATAGGACAACAGAGATCGAAGGAGTCATGGTAGGACTCCATAACAATGGAGCATCTGGGATAGCGCCATCTAAAGCATATCAGCCTCAAACTTCTGCGCCAGAAGAAGCAGTTCTACCTCCATTTCAACAAGATCGAGTAGTCCTACAACGAAAAGAGCCTCGAGTTAGTCTTCCGGATAAGTTTGATGGAACTCGTTCCAAGTTTCGAGGTTTTGTCAACCAAATCAGGTTGATAACAATTTTACAGCCCGAACGTTATCCGACGGAGGAAGCGCGTGTTGGGCTTGTTGGAACCTTGCTTACAGCACAAGCTCTGTCTTGGTTTACTCCCTTGTTTGAGAAGCGATCGCCAATCCTGAGCAACTTTGAAACGTTCTTGGAGGCGTTTGCAGAAGCATTTGGCGAGCATGATAAAGTTCGATGGGCTACAACAAAGATCCGATCGCTACGACAAGGAACACGCTCTGCATCAGTCTATGACTCGGATTTTAGACAATTGGCAAGTGACATTAATTGGGGTGAAGAGGCGTTGGTGAGTCAGTTTTATTGGGGCTTGAAGGATGATGTGAAGGACTTGCTGTTATCTCTTCCTGATCCTCAAACGCTCAACGAAGCTATTAGCCAAGCTGTAAAGTGTGACAACCGCCTATTCCAGCGTCGCCAAGACCAACGTCCAAGACACCAAATGACTCGTTACGACGTGACTATGTCTGCAAATAGCTTAAACTCACATTCGGAGGCAACAGACATGCAAATCGACACGGCGCGTGTCCGATCTCTTACTCCAACAGAGAAGAAACGGCGTATGGAGGAAGGGTTATGTTTGTACTGTGGAGAAGAAGGTCACAAGGTTGGAAATTGCCCAAAGAAGCAAAATTGGCACCCTGTCAAGACTAGAAGTGCGATGATTCTGGAAAACGACGATGCCCAGCCACAGTAGGAACCGTGCGGCTGGACAATCTAATATCACGACAACAATCAGGTTCCTCCTTCTCTGTCCAACCTACCCGTTGTTTTACAATTCCTTTGTTTTTAGGCCCTCAAAAACAAAAAACTTTAGCTTTATTGGATTCGGGGGCATCTACTTGTTTTTTAGATGAAGAGTTTGCTAAACGCCACAAGATCCGTTTAGTACAGAAGTCCAAACCTGTTCACGTAGAGGTGATAGATGGACGACCCTTATTGTCAGGCAACGTTACCCACGAATCAGAACCTATAGAAGTGGTGTTTAAGGACCATAGTAGTCACATTATTTTTAATATTATTAGAACCCCATCAAGCCCTGTTATCCTTGGTCTTTCTTGGTTAGAAGATCATAATCCATCCATTGATTGGAGGCTACGAAGGATAACATTTCTTGAAAAAAATAATAATAAACCTGTTGGGAGAACCTACATGAAGAAATCCATGTTTATTGGAGCGAGAGCGTTCCTAAGATCGTCCAAGGAAGGCGCACCATTTGTCATTTATGCAGCTCCAACTAGCGGCGAGAATATCTCAACATCGAATATACCAGAGCAATATAGGGATTTTGAAGACGTGTTTCAGAAGAAGAACGCCGATATACTGCCGGAACATCGACCATATGATTGCGCCATAGACTTAGAGGAAGGAGCGCAACCACCTTTTGGTCCAATATACAACCTATCGCAGACGGAGTTGGCAGAATTGCGGAAGTACATCGATGAGAATCTAGCCAAGAATTTTATTCGACATTCAAAGTCGCCAGCTGGAGCACCAATCCTATTCGTGAAGAAAAAGGATGGCTCACTGCGGATGTGCGTGGACTACCGAGGACTCAACAAGGTGACCAAGAAAAATCGCTATCCCTTACCTTTGATCTCCGGCCTCTTAGATCAACTTGGACGTGCAAGAATTTTTACAAAGATTGATTTAAGAGGAGCCTACAACCTTGTGCGAATCAAAGAAGGAGATGAATGGAAGACAGCCTTTCGTACAAGGTATGGCCATTTTGAGTACAATGTCATGCCTTTTGGTCTTACCAATGCTCCAGCGGTCTTTCAGCATATGATGAATGACATCTTTCGGGAGTACCTCGATGACTTTGTTGTCATCTATCTGGATGATATTTTGATATTTTCCAAGAATGAAGAAGAACATGAGAAGCACGTTTGTTTGGTTCTTGAAAAACTACGCGAACGAGGACTCTACGCCAAGTTGGAGAAGTGTCAGTTTCACCAGAATGAGATGGAATTTTTGGGCTTCATTGTGACTACAGAGGGCTTGAAGATGGATCCAAAAAAGGTAGAAGCAATTATATCTTGGGAAGTTCCGAAGACGGTTAGAGATGTTCAGTGTTTTCTTGGATTTGCTAACTTCTATCGGATCTTCATCAAGAATTATTCTCAAGTTGCTGCACCACTCACGCGTCTAACAAGCAAAGACAAGCTCGAATGGGGATCATAAGCAGCAAAAGCATTTCAAGATCTCAAGACGGCATTCACTACGGCTCCAATCTTGGTACACTCTGACTTTGTAAAGGCTTTCTATTTAGAGACCGATGCTTCAGATTTTGCTTTGGGAGTTGTGCTTTCACAGATGGGCATAGACAAGAAGCTTCACCCAGTTGCGTTCTATTCACGAAAGTTCTCTGCTGCTGAGATCAACTACGAGATCCACGACAAAGAGCTGCTTGTTATAGTGGATGCCTTCCAAGAGTGGCGTCACTTCCTCGAAGGAGCTGCACATCCAGTGACTGTTTATACGGACCACAAGAATTTGGAGTACTTCATGACAGCTCGAATTTTGAATCGTCGTCAAGTTCGATGGAATATGTCTCTATCACGATTTGACTTTATTATCACCTACTACCCTGGAAAACAGCAAGGATTATCTGACGCATTATCGAGGAGATCGTATCTTGCGCCAAAGGCTGGAGAAGCAGCGTTTGATCAACAATGTACAACATTGTTGAAACCAGAAAAATTCAGGATTTTTGCTACTATTGCAACTATCGATGACTACTTCCTCAGCGAGGTACGTACTGCGACCATTGAGGATTCTATAGCTCTTGACATCAAACAACGTGTCGATAATGACAAGTTTAAGGTGGAGGGAGATCTTCTATATTTTGAGGAGCGGTTGTATATCTCAAAAGGACCAACTCGACTCCGAGTACTTCAATCTCGCCACGACTTTCCAGCTGCGGGACATTTTGGATTCAAGAAGACTTTGGAGCTCATTTCACGAGATTTTTGGTGGCCCCAAATGTGGAAGGATGTGAAGGAATTTGTCTTTTCTTGTGATGTTTGTTCAAGATCCAAGATCCCTCGACATCGTCCATATGGACTTCTCCAGCCATTGCCTATTCCGCACCGACCATGGTCTTCAGTTTCTATGGACTTCATTACGGACCTACCGCCATCGAATTCATTTGACAGCATCTTTGTTGTGGTGGATCGATTTACAAAGATGGCGCATTTCGTGCCTTGTAAGAAAACATCGTCAAGTGAAGACACCGCAAGACTCTTTCTTGATAACATATATCGTTATCATGGCCTACCAGATGATATCGTGTCGGATCGAGGTACTCAGTTTGTATCCAAGTTTTGGAGGTCCCTCTTTGAGATATTGAAGGTGGATATTAAGCTCTCTTCGGCTTTTCATCCTCAAACTAACGGTCAAACGGAGCAGGTGAATCAAGTTTTGGAGCAATATTTACGATGCACCATCAACTATCAACAAGATGATTGGACTGCATATCTACCGCTTGCTGAGTTCGCATACAACAACACTCTTCATGCGTCAACTCAACAAACACCATTCTTCTCCAACTACGGATACCACTCCAAGCTCGATTTATTGAGTTCTTCAGCAAATAACAACCCAGCAGCTGAAGGATTTGTGAAGCAACTATCGGAGCTTCAAGCGACGTTGAAGCTTCAATTGCAATCTGCCCAAGAGAGTTACAAGGCATCTGCAGATAAATATCGAAATGAGGTGCCTACTTTTAAAGTTGGAAGTAAAGTATGGCTTCTTCGACGGAATATCAAGACCAAGCGGCCATGTGACAAATTGGACTATCGGAGATTAGGGCCATTTGTTATCGGGAAGCAGATCAATCCGGTGGCATATCGTCTGGAGTTACCAGCTACTATGAAGGTACATCCAGTCTTTCACGTGTCTTTGTTGGAACCTTATCGAGAGTCAGCTTTTCTCCAAAGAGTACAAAGTCCGCCACCAAGTATCGAAATTGAAAACCATGAGGAATACGAGGTGGAAAAGGTACTAGATTCACTGCGTAATAGAAGAAAATTGGAGTATTTAGTGCATTGGAGTGGATACGACATCAATGAACGAACGTGGGAGCGTGTCGAAAATCTTGCCAATGCGCCAAAAAAGGTACAAGAATTTCATCAACGATATCCTCATAAACCTAAGTCGATTCAACGATAGCTTCTTGCTGAAGCTTGCTCATCAAGTAGCATAAAAAGGGAGGAGGGCACCTCCAAAACCCATAGTTCGATAGTGTAGAACTTTGTTAGCAACTATAGTTTGCTCTCATCATTTTAGCCTTTAGACATGGATAGTCAAGATACTACACTTGTTATGTCATCTCAAGTGACTAGCTCACGAAGACGACCGCGAGATGAAGAACCACCTGCACCACGATGACGTCGGAGGATACAGAGCAACAGATCGCTAGTAATTGTATTTGAGGTCGAGCCTGCCTACGACGGTCAGCCAGAAGGTGTGTTTGGAGGACAGTTTCACAATGAAGACACAGAAGTCCACGCTTGGTCAGAGGTTGAAGGTGTTGGTCACTACCGTTGGCTCCAAGGGCCGATGAATCATTTGCCTCGCGAACAACAATTGGAATTCTTAGCGGATGTGATGCGACAGATTTTCATTTTCTTGTATTGGTATTGACTGATAACAACATTGCTTCTCGGAGACCTCGAAGCTAGAAGAGGAGGTGATGTCATGGACATACATTGGAAGATTCTTTGAATATTCTTCTAGAATATTCTCTAAAGATTCTCTAAAGATTCCTTTAGAAGGTTCTAGAAGATTCTTAGAATATTCTCTAAAGATTCTCTTAGAAGGTTCTAGAATATTCTGATAGATTCTAGGAAGTTGCTCGAGAAGTTTCCTAATTAGTAGAAGTTGTTGGAGAAGCGTCCTAGTTAGCGGAAGTAGCTCGAGAAGCTTCCTATTCAGTAGTATATATAGGAGTCGAGGCTGAAGGGTTCTTCAGTCTTGACAACACATCTCTTGGAGTTCTAGCTCACCTTTCTGGTGTTGTTCTTGTACTCATCTGTTTAATCTAGTTTTGCCACTTCTTCTTGAACTTCTTGTTAGATTTCAAGTCTGTATTTTGTGTCCGTGACAATATCTATGAAGCTTCTAAGAAGATTTTTTAGAAAATATTATGAAATAAATCTATTTTTATTTACTTCTATTTAACTATATAGAAAATATTAGTAATAATATGTATATTTGTGAAAACTACCTTTGTATATTTTTGAAAAAGTATCAATATTGAGTGACATTCAAACATAAATATTGGAGTTTTATTAATATATTAACCAACTTCTTAGTCCTTCAATCTATGTAGATGTTGTGCCTTTGGACTCCCATGACCATTGACCTCATTTGATTTCGACCAACCTAACATTATTTCATGTACTTATAAAAGCTCTTTTTAGAATTAAACAATCTTTTGGATGCCATTTTGATGATATCTTGTATAATAATCAAATTTCTTTAATTGTCACTAAGGCTAATGAACCTACTTTTGCCTTGGTTAATAAGATAGAGGCACCTAGTGGTGCATTTCTTATATTTGTAACAATTCTAATATCATTTATATTTCAAGCACGTGGACCTAGTATAGTTTGAGATATCAATTCACAAATCTATAAAGAATCTAATGCCAATAAAAAAGAGTGAATTATGGACTTTTTAATTAATACTATAGTTGTCAAGCACATGAATTAAAAGATGATACATAAACCAATGAAATCTATATCAAAGAAAGAGTGACAAAATAAAAATAATAAAGTACATATATTAAAAGAAATTGGAATGGCTTATTGCCAAAAAGACAAGAAAACTTGAGACTCTTGAAATTAGACTAGAAGCAAGAAAGGAATTTATAAGAGTGAAGAGGATTTTATTCTTGTTTCTATATACACTATCTAACTAGGGGCTATGTAGTGATGTTCTATAAGACCTCCAATATGTGTTTACTTTATAAGATACATGCCTTGACTTATAAGGCAAGTTTTTTTACATGTAGGCCACATAATTAGCTTGATTTTAAAGCTAACAAACTATGTGGTACATGGCCGATTTGTTGACGATGTTTCTAACCTAAAAAGTTAATTAAAGACACATATAAAATCAAAGCAATATCTATGAAGCTTCTAAGAAGCTTATATAGAAGATATTATAAAATTAACTTATTTTTACTTATTTTTACTTATTTTTACTTATTTATACATATAATTATTGGCTTACATGCGTATGTCCATGATATTACCTTCTTTTCTAGGGATGAATTCCATGAGGAGTGGTCATCATATGTTGAGGAAATCTATGATGCGATGAATTATATTTGCCACATACTGAGATCTTTGTTCTCTTCGAAGATGGTTGATAGGACCTCTAAATCATTGATAGTATCTTATACTAGAGCGAGAAGACCACCTTATTATGTGATCATTATTGAGGCTTTCATAACTTCCTTCAAATAAAATATTTGGAACACCATCAGGAGTTGTTCCTACTTCTAATAAAATTATCAAATATTAGGAGTCTCTTCCAAGGTCGTGATATCAAATACGTTATATCTTACTATCTATTTGAGAAAAAACATGTTGTTCTTGAAGATCTTCATCTTGATTGCATCATCTTGAAGGTTGCGAAAATCATAATATCTCATCTAATAAGTCGACAAATGAAGGCTCTTCACTCAAATCCACTAGTTGTTGGTTTTCTATCTCCTCAGTGTCACAACTACAAAGAAGCTACAAATAAAGATTGAAAGTAGAATGTTATCATGCCTAGATCTTATTTCTTTTATAAAGAAGGTTTTCATCTTGATTTTGATAGATGTCATTGATAAAAAGCCTCCATCGCCTTTGCTACATTTGGAAGATTTTTTATTGGCTTTTATATGTATTTACTAATATCATATCTATGCAAATGGATAAGATATTATAATTTATTTTGGCACCACCTTGAATCTAAGACTTCTTCTATTTTGCATTCTTCATTATTGTCCACTTCTATAGGAGGAGGTGGAGTTTGTCTTCTTCTTGATATGTCCACTGTCTTGTATGGTTCAAGAAGAGACATGTAGAATACTAGATGGATTTTCATTGACTCCAATAGGTGTAAAAAATATGTAATTAGATTGATTTGTGGAAAAATAAAAAATGATCAAAGCCTTCAATAGTCCAACTTGTCACAAGGATGACTGTTCTTGATATTGTGATGAAGTAACCATACCTTATCAGCTATGTAGAATGGTGGTTGTTCTTTTTGATAAACATCTGCATTGATCTTTTGTTGTTCTTAAGCATCTTTTAACTGCGCCTTTATTGTTGAATATAGCTTTGACAAATGATTTATCAAATCTTTTGCCACAAGATTATTAGCTTTTGAAAAGTCAAAAGTATCAAGTCATGGATAATAACCATAATTAGTAAAGAAAGATGTTTATTTTATAGAAGAATGTACCATGTTATTAAAAAAAAACTTTGCCAATGATAAAAGAGTTGTCCAGTTAGAAGATATACTTGATTGGATTTGTTTTACAAGGGTTGAATTAGTAGTCTATATTGATTTCATTACTCAAAGATGAAAATGCTTTGGCTTCAAGAGATTTGTTCTTTGTTGATTAAAAGATATATTTCTTTCTTTTGGTGTAAGATAAGAACGTCTAGAAAGGACGTCTGACAAATCTTATTGTTTTTCAGGTCGATATGTGATCTTGAAATCAAATCTTCATAAAGACATGCTCCAATGGACTTGGCAACAATTCAAAACACGTACTAATATGAAGTATTCAAGATTCTTGTGGTTTATATATACAATGACTAGATTGAAAGTACCTTCTAAATAATGATGTTATTCTTGAAATGAATCTAAAATTGCAAGAAGCTCTTTATCATAGATTTTATAGTTAATCTCACCTACTAAAAAGTTTGTGGAATGAAAAGCTACTAGGTGAAGTTTATCATCTATTCCTATTTGTGATAATATGGCATCCAAAGCAAAATCTAATGCATCTGTTTCCATAAAAAATACCTTAGAAAAGTCGAAATGATACAAGATTGGTATAGAAATAAAGGCTGACTTCAAAATTTCAAAAGATGCTTCAGCTTCTTTGCTCCACTCAAGTTTATCTTTGCAAATCAAATGTATAAGTAGAGCTACAATTCAAGAAAAGTCTTTAATGAAGATCAGATAATAGTTGGCAAAGCCCAAAAAGCATTGAACATCTCTTATCATTTTTAGAATCTTCTAATCTATAATTATTTGAACTTTTTTAGGATCCATCATAAGTTCATTATTTGAAATGATGTATCCGAAGAAGTCGACTTGAATAGTGTGGAATATACACTTTTTTATCTTAGCAAAGAATCTTGCATCTCTTAATTTTTGTAACACATGACAAATATGAAGTTCATATTCATCTGTGTTTTTAGAATAGATCAAGATGTTGTCTAGATAACAGACAACAAAATCGTCTAAAAATTCTCAAAAAATATCATTTATTAAATATTGAAAAGTTACTAGTGAATTTGTAAGTCGAAAAGGCATGATGTTGTATTCAAAATGTCTATACCTAGTTCAAAATGCAATCTTCCTTTTATCTCCTTTTTTAATATGTATTAAATTATATGCTCATCATAGATCTATTTTTGTATAGATCTTAGCTTGATTCACTTGATCAAGAAGTCAAGATATCAAAGATAGATGATACCTATTGTTAATGGTGATCTTATTGAATCCTCAATAATCAACATATATCTACAATGATCTATTTTTCTTCTTTACAAATAAGATTGAAGCTCCTCCTTGTGATTTGGAATGGCATATGAAATTCTTGGCCATATTTTTTTCAATATATTCCTTAAGTTCAATCAATTCATTTTGTGATAAACTATAGATTAGTCCAAATAGTAGTTGTGCTCCTTCTTGAAGGTCAATTGAGTAGTCATAGGGACGATTATTAGAAGAGTATCCATATTTTTCTTCTCAAATACATCTTAAAATTCTTGATATTGGCTGAGAATGCCACTTGAAGTCTTCGCATCATTAGAAACTTGTGTGGCATAAATAATACAAGATGACCCTTCTTTTGTAGCATACAAGAAAGCTCTTGCATAGGTTTAATTGCACTAGACTTATGACTTTTTATTAGATTAATTTCACTCTTAATTATACTTTTAGAAAAATCAAGGGTACAAGAAATCTAATCTATACAAAGATTATATTTTTATAACCATGATAAACCTAAAATGACTAGATTAGAGAGAGATCTAATTATATTAAAGATTATGCAACTACTATGACCATTTATTGCTACATCTATAGGAAGTGTTTCATGAATAACATCTCTAAAAGACAATAGTTGACCATCTATGACTTCTACATGAACAAATTTGGTTTTCTATATTAACAGTATTTTATGACTTTCAACAAATTTTATGTTTAAGAAACAAATTGAGGCTCTTGAATCTATCAAGGTAGAGGCTTTATAATTATTAGGTCCTAAAAGTATATCTATTATAAGATAAAGAGAGGATTCTCAAGAGAGGATAAGATCTTTATTAGAAATTGTATAAGATTCTAGTCGCACGGTTCTTATTGTAGTTAGATAAATTTTTTTTTTCTGACATATTATCTTCTTTGATAGATGTGCTCCTTATTTTGTGATTTTGTCACTTCTTTGGATAATATTGAGTACTATATTTAGATTCTCCATAATATAAGCACAATCATTTTTGACAACAATGAATCTTTTCTTGCTTGGTAAGAGATTTAAAATGGACCGCATTAATTTGCATGTCCTCTATTTTTGAATATATGTATTGAAAAGATATTGGTGTTGCTATCAAATTGTAGTAACATTGAGGGCTATTTGTGTAATTCTTAGATCAAAATTCAAAAATTTGATTGTTATATTTCACAACAAAATCAATTGCTTGACTCAATATTTAAGGATCAGATAAGTTGAGCATCAATTTCTTTATCTTATATTATAATTCATAGAAAAATTGGCTAATAAGTGCAGCATCATCCTACTTGATATCAATTACAAGTTATCAAAATTATGAAGCATATAACATTACATATCGATTGCCTTGTCACAAAATACAGATATTGTTAGTTGCAACACAAGTTGTATCATGTTTTCCATACATGGATCAAAATTTTGCCAAAAATGCCTCTAAATTATTCAATACTGGATCTCATCATTCAAGAAAAGATAAAAACCATGATAGTGCTGAACTTGAAAGAAGTGTACCAATGAATCTAATTTGTGAACTTGGAATTGGATAGCTTTGAGGTTGAAGTTCAATCGTAAGTTGTACTCAATTGATAAATCCTCAAAATTTGGATTTTCTACCATCAAACTTTTTAAGCAAAGCAACTCTTGGTTCTCTAATACTTGAAGGATGTTCTATCATGGGTAGAAGGACATGATTTGGTACAAATGTTGAAGCAGCTTTAATCATCTCTATATCCTCACTTCTTGCCATTTTTATTGATCCTTGTGGTAGTAAGCTAAGTTGATATATTGCAAGCATCAACTCTGTCAAATGCTCTTGCATTTGTTCCATTGCACTCTTCATTTCAACAAGCTTTGCCATAATAACATTTAAAAAAATATCTAATATCACTTAAGATAAATATAAGAAAGGACTTGAAGACAAAGAAAATACTAAGAACAATATCAGTTTAGAAGAGGGTAATCCACAACTTCTAATATGCTTATATCTTATCATGAGAAAGTGATAATCCACTCTTAATCAAGACAAGACAAAGCTCTGATACTATAAGTGTACTTTTGTTAATCTTTCAAGGATAGGAACCAAAAGATAATTTATAAACCAATGAAATCTATGTCAAAGAAAGAGTGAAAAAATAGAAATAAGGAAGTACATATATTAAAAGAAATTAGAATGGCTTATTACCAAAAAGACAAGAAAACTTGAGACTCTTGAAACTAGACTAGAAACAAGAAACGAATTGACAAGAGTGAAGAGGATTTTACTCTTGTCTCTATATATACTATCTAATTAGGGGCTACGTGGTGATATTCTATAGGACCTCCAATATATGTTGACTTTGTAGGATACATGCCTTGAATTACAAGGCAAGTTTTTCTACATGTGAGTCACATAGTTAGCTTGGTCTTCAAGCTAACAACCTGTGTGGTATATGGCCAACTTGTTGATGATGTTTCTAATCCAAAAAATCAATTAAAGACACCTATAAAATCAAAGCAACGTCTATAATGTTTCTAAGGATCTTTCGTAGAAGATATTATAGAATTAATTTACTTTTATCTACTTCTACTTACTTCTATCTATTTATACAAGTAATTATTGGCTTACATGCATATGTCCGTGACAACAGTTGCTTATTATTTCATTGAAGGATAATGTCATCTTTTCCTAAATCAAGCTATGGACCTCAATATTTTAATGTGGAGTTTTGGCATATTCTTTGTTATTCAAGAGAATTTTTTTAACTATATTAATACTCTGAGCTCAAAGAACAATAGTTATGGAATAGTGGATTTTAAACTTATTATAGTTGAGAAATCCAAGCCATTTTTTTACTAATAGAGAAATACAATTGATAAGCTAAAAGCTCAATAAGTCTTAATAATTTTAATTAAAGACTTAGAAAAAAAAATGCTCAAGAGATTTTTTCATGAGATTTATTTTAAAAATATAATCTATGTTCTACCAACATTTATAATTTACACAAATTTTGTGATGATAAAACTTCTCATTTGGTTATGAGGATGTTGAAGGCGTAGGAGTTGTTTCTTCAACAAATTAGTAGTTAAAGGCCATAGTAGCATGTAGTGGTGCTTCATTGGTGAAGAAGAAAACTATAGAATTTGGTGATTTTCCATTGGAATTAAAGCCACATTTTGTTGATGCCAAAGCATAAAAAACACAAGCATTTATTCATTTGTATTACAACTATTTTGTCTTTAGTTTTGAAGATCTTAAAGGTTATAAAGGCAAACCTATTCACATCCAATTAGAAGACATTCATCTAATCTTTCAATGATCTTATATATTTAGTAACTCAAAAAAAGCTAGTATCCAAGTTCATTGCTAAGAATTATTGATTATAGGCTTAATTAAACTTTTCAATGGTAAATATGCTTGTACTATAGTCATGCCTTTGAAAAATTATATTTTTGATAATTAAAAAAAGAAGCAAATGTATAGAGACTATTATATAATTAATTATAAGACCAAATCTGATTAATATCCAATATCAATGCAAAAAGAATTATTTGATGTAGTGGGATTCTTTCAAATATTCAATATTTTAGATTTAAGATTTTATTATCACCAATTATCATTACCTGTTGAAGATCATGTGACGATAAAATTTTGGAGAGTTCATCAAAATAACAAAGATAAATTCTATTTTTGAAAGTTTTTTCAATTTGGTCTTAAGAATACACTAGCTGAGTTTTAATACGTGATGGATCAAATTTTATTTGGGTTGTCATTTACTAGATGCTATATTGATGATGTTATTATTTTTAATAATATTCCACAAGATCATGTGAGGCATTTACAAGTAGTATTTGAGTAATTATGGAAATAGAAATTATTTTTATATTATAGAAAGTATAAATTTTTTCATAAAAAATTATTATACTTGGGTCACATGATTATTTCAAGAGGTCTTGGCATATAATAAACAAAGATATATGCCTTACAAAAAATCTTAACACCAAGTGATATTTCACAGCTTTAGACTTTTTCAAGATTGGTAAACTTCTATTAAAGGTTCATTAAAAAAATTAGCTTTATTTTTAAGTCTTCAATTATTTATAAAAGTAAAGATCAACCATAGACTTAGAATTATAAGCAACAACATGCATTTGATACATTGAAGCAAAAGTTGGATTTAATTCTAGTAATTTCATGTCAAAATGTGAATAGATATTTTCAACTACACATAGATTGAAGTGCAATAGGATTGAAAGTAGTCTTGATATAAAAAGATATAAGATTGTAATTGTCATTTTACTTATTCTATAATTCCTTTCAAAATAAATCTATACAAGGAAATTTGAACACAGGGAAAGAATAAAAGCATGAATTTTACTTATTAGGATCACACAATTAACCATATTCCAAACCACTAAAATACTAAAAAATATTACAATGCTTTCTCCCAGTAACAATACTCCTTCATCAACTGATAACAACAGTGTGTAACTTTGCATTCTCAAAAGACCATTCAAAACACATAATTTCCATCCAACACCAGAATTAATAGACTTCATTCCAATCAATCTAAATTCACATAATTTCTATAATCATAGACTTCCTCTGTCCAAAATACACACAATTCTCAATAAACAATAATCGTAATCTTCCAATAACTTCTCATACAATTCAATTACTTAGTACTCCAATTACATAATCAATAACTCATAAATCAATCTCTGATTTATTCCAAAGACTCATTTCTCAATATTCAAAAACTATCCATTAGTCTAAAACAACAAAAAAAAACAAAGAGGTAGCACCAAGCTTGATCTCAATTCATGACTATCACAGTCTAACCCTCAGATTAACTTCTACAATTCCTATATACTTACTCTCTATTCCCAGATTCTAACCGTAATTCTGTAATTAACCACTTTTAATGACTAAGTTAACCATCCATCTTCCTGAATTGACTATTCTATGAACTATTAGTCTATTTTATCAATATCTTATAGAAACGAACTAATATCTATTCTACATAGCCCCACTCCTATCTGTGCAGTATCTTTGCAAACACACAATTGTTACCTATCTAAAAACTATTTAATAAAATTCTACAAAGTTACCATTTTCTCTGGCCCACCTAATTGATCATTTGCTGTATTATCTAATATGGGTTCTACCGATTCTGGTTCTAAATTCAAATCTTCTTCGTCCTCCAATCCGTCCATCGATTCCTTCTTCAATTGGTTTGAGAGATCTTCATTATACTCTCCCTATTCATGGACTTGAGCCTCCAGTTTCAAGATCTAGACATCATGGAGTTTCAATTGATGCTGCTACTCATTCATCTATTCTTGAACATCTTCAATTGACGCTTGTGACCGGCTCGTCACTGTTAATTCTTAACTAGAACTATTAATCTTCAATACACAAGAAACACAAGAAATGGCAATCTCAGAAAAAACAACCTAAAATGATACCACAGAATGACCTCTAATTAGTACCCCACTCCTATTCTCTTACTACTTGGTGATAATGACAACATGTTATCCATACTATCCGTTTCTCACCTCCATCTCATTCGACACTTTAGTAATTACTAACTATCCTTTCAGTTGCCTCTATATCCTAATGCACTTATACCATACCTAGGTCTATCCTAAATCCATTCAAAGTCACCTCCCCCCAAAAAATAAAAACCCGTCTCGAGTGTTATATATTAAATAACTATAATTCATTCCCGTTAACGTGGGTACCAAATCAATGGCCCATAAAATCCTCTAATGAAACAAATTCATTGAAAAAACCTTCAATCACTTGTTATAGTGTCGGGGTAGAGAAAATTTGTCTCAAAAAAATGTTGGACTTTTGGCTATCACTAATTATTCAATCAAGCTTGAAAATAAGAGAAGCCCTAAGTTTATATATAAATTTTCTCTTTTTGAGTAATTACACCAAATACACAAGCCTCAAGTAACCAACAACATCCAAAATATGATAAAATCCTCTAAAACCTTATATATTCTTATGTAGAGATTTTTCCAAACTTCAACACTTTATATCTCCTAATCCGACCATCCAAAAAAACTCAAATTTTACATGAGATACTGATGTATTCTTATTAACTTTTACAACAATTTTCAACTGCAAATTCATTGCGGATTTTGATATATCTTGAAAACCCTAATAGTCGCTTCAAACCCTTGGCATTATATACTCACATGCAATTTTCTTCATATCTCACAAAATATAAGCTCAAATGCCACAAAATTTGTATGTATAGCTTTTTAATACAAAGTTTTACATTCTCCAAAAATTTTGATCTATAAATTCATCCGAATACTCAAGTTATGGATCCAACCATAACTACAAACAAAACCGCTTATTTATTGCCTTTGATTTGGAAGTGCCGCCTTTAGCTCCTTATAACTCCTTTGTATGAACTCCAAAAGCAATAATTATTTTGTAAAAGATGTAGGCCTTAAAATCGTTGTTCCAGTCGCCTCTTTCGATCTTCAAAAGCTGCTATAAAACTCCTTGTATTCTCAAAAGAGTAACAATATATCTTAAATTAATATCTTAACTTCAAACGGCTATAATTTCTTCATCCTAACTCCAAATCCTCTAATTTTTGTACAAAAATTGTATCCCAAATCCTAAACTTTACAACTCTAGCTTGTAATCTCCGAATGCTTTCTTTGAAGTCGCCGAAATTCTTGTTAAGGTCGCAGGCAGCCTCCTCAAAGCCCATTGGACATGGTATTCGACCAATAGAAATGAAGTTTTCCATTCCTTGCCTTCATCCGACCATGCCTTGCTTTTATCCCTCCCAATTAGCCTCCTACTAGTTTAGATTTTCATCCTTAGGCTTCTACCTTCTCCCAAGGCTTCATACTAAACATTTAGGTCCTATATATATATGTATATATATATATATATATATATATATATATATATATATTTTAATGTCAAAATCAAAACAAGTAAAAAAACAAAGTAAAGTTTCTTATACCAACTCTTTTTAATTTAATCTACTAGCCACTCTAATACACATCTAGATTTATTAACATGTAATATGTTTTAATTAATTTTTATATACTGTAAGCATTTATAGTACGACAATGGCCTATGCCAGCGAACTTGAAATTTGCCTGAAAAATGATTAAACCGGCTATCATATAGTAATATCAAATCATTGGACATAAAATTTTTTGGACGTAATTTACTATCATAGTAATTCTTCCTCCATTTTTGAATTACTTCCATGTTGAAAAGAGTTATAGTTGTATTTCATCCAATTCCTTCAATTTTACCAACCAAGAGTGTAATGACTCGTTGTCATAGAGACATTCATCCAAGGCAATCCATAAACTTTGAACCTCCAATTTGATAGGTAAAATTGCCTCTTCTCCATAAATTAGTTGGACAATAGTAGTGTTGGTAGTTACTTTATATGCGATACGATATGCCTACAAAGCCACAAAGAATTTGGTCTTCCAATCAGTACCCGCCTCCAAAATTGTCTTAGTCAAGACCTTGTACAAAATTCCGTTGGTCTTTTCTATTTGTCCATTTGCGTGAGGATGATCTGGAGTAGTTTTTTGATGCTTAATCTCATATGTGTTCATCAAGGCAGCTATGGTAGTATTTATGAAATGGGTGCTGCGATCTCTAACCAATTTTTTTGAAGACCCAAATCGAATTATAATATTCTTGTAAAGAAAAGTGGCCACCGTATTGGCATTATTATGGCAGGTAGCAATAGCCTCTGTCCATTTTGTTGCATAGTCCATGGTAACTAAAATATACCACTTCGGGCCAAGTTTTGATGCTGGTACAATAAAATCGATAAAATCAATATCCCATTTTTCAAACGGTGCCTTTGCCAAGATTGGTACTAACGACATGGCTGAAGTACCCGTAGGTCAATCCATTCGTTGACAGGGATTATAATGAAAAATAAATTGGTATGCATCAGAAAATATTGTGAGCCATCAATATCTTATTAATAAAGCCTTCCGAGCAGTGCTGTCGCCCGCAAAATGACCACCACAATTATCTAAATGGCCACCCTCTAGTATTGACTATACTTCACTTTGAAAGATACAACGTCATAAAATACCATCTTTTCCTTGTTTATATAAAGCATCACGATTCATCATATACCGGTGTCGTGTTGTAACACGAGTATACCGTAAAAATATAAAGTAAGGGGACTTTTATTAATATTCAGTTACCTCGAATATTAGGAGCAATGACCAACTCCAGTGCAAATACTGAGTGGCCAGGTTCAGTCACCCCGTTACAGTCAGCCGGGGCATACTGAAATGCTCCGGTCGATTCCAATAACGGGAGTCAGTAGAAAGGGAAGGGTTTTTTTGAAGGATCGGAGAGCTAGCTTCATGCTTCGGGAGGGGGAAAAAGACCGAGAATTGGGGTTTTTTTTTTCTTCATAGGATTTTGAAAAGACTGAGGCAATCGTTGCTGAAGTCAGTGTTGTATTGGTGAATTGAGATTTTAATGAAGTAGGTGTGATTACTCTTCACTGTTTTGTGAAATCGAGTTACGTTAGTGATGAAGAATTAAAAGGGTGTCTATAAGATTGAGTATGCGCAGTGAATGAAATTTATTGGGTTAATCTAATGAAACAGTCAGTGGATACAAGATCACGAATATTAAGCGATATCGAAGATTAGCAAATTGGATTGTTTGCGATTCTTTATAATGTCTAGAGACCTATCGGTTGGGACAAAAAGGGTTTTGGCGAGCAGTTGAAGGGCATCTGTATAGATTTACGGTACATTCTTACAATTGTTTATATTCCAACAGTCAAAAACCGATAGACTGCTTGAATATTAGCGAATCTCCATACTACCTTCTACAGCTAGATGCCTAGCGTGTTCTTGAGCAGGAAAGCACGTAATACGACAAAAGTGATGAACTCGACGTGAAAGCTTGAGGTGGAAGGTATTGGATTTCGTTTGATTTTATCTTTATTTTATTGGAAACAAAAATAAAAATTTTGAAAGATCTTTGGGAGGAATTTCTGGTGGGGGTTCTTCTAAAGGACAAGGTATGCACATGGATCCGTCTATTGCTAGTATGTTTCAAGCCTTCTCATTATCAATGCACCAACAGCAAAGCAATGATCGAAAGGAAGCTTTGGCAACCAAATCATTGCAAGCAGTGGTCAATAAAATTGATCAATTTGATGGAAGGAATATTTCAAGGTATTTAAGATGTTATGTTTGTGAAATGGAATTAAATCGGGTTTCTGAGAAGAAAATGGTTGAATTATTTGGACTTGCCATGATACCGGAGATAAGAGACCACATTACATCGATTACGGATCGTTATGGGAATTCATGGGAGGTTTTTTCACATGCATTGAAAGACGAATATTTCTTGGAAGATGTTGATCGCGTTACTAAGAAGCTGTTTCTGGAATGGATTGAACGGCCCAATAAGAATTTGCAAGCAATAGAGCTACTAAGGAAATTTGAAAGGCAGTACTCTCAATTGTCAAAGGTTGAAAAATTGACATTGGAGCCGAACAAAGTTGATCTATTTCTTCAAGCTGCTAATGGAGAATTGCAAGAGAAATTAGAACTCCTTCTTGAAGACAAAGAAGAAGATGAAGGATTGACAACGAAGTGGAAGAACGTTGAAGATGTGGTGGAGTTGCTTATAAAAAAAGAAAGGAGGAAGGATAGGAGCAATATTCAGAAATCAGTACAAGCACCCAAAGCTCCAATACGTACAACACCACCAACAATGCCTACAGTTCAACCTTCGACATTTTTATCAAAGAAAGCAGATATGGAGATGGAAGAAATTATACGAGGAATGTGAGATCTTCAAATCAAATTAGCAAGACTTGAAGAGAATACTTCTATAAATAATTCGAAGAATGTTTCTAAATAAGGATTCGTACAAAGATGCATTTGGTGTGATGATGCTTCACACACTAGAAAAGATTGCAATGAATTTAATAATATGATACGGCAAAGAATTATTTGCTGGAAAGATGAGAAGATAGCATTGAAAAATAGAGAGGATCTTCTTCAAACCAATTTTGGTAAGGGAGGAATGAGAGCATTGGTTCAAGATTACCTAAAAGAGCATGAGACAGCAGCACGAGAAAGTGCAAGTTATGGTGCTAGAGTAGATGATGACCTTGGTGGAAGTATGGAAACTAGTGAGTTTTGGGCTTCTGCCATTTCTACAATGCAAGAAGGGAAATTACGTCTAGAAGCGTTATTGAGAACTGCAGCTACAATGCGAGGTAGAACAGGTTGGGAGGATCCTGTTGAGTCTCTTTCAGTTCATGCATATATTGCTAAGAGCCAACATGAAGCTTTGATGGAAGAAAAGAGACGAGGAAATTTTGATGATATTAGAGAAGAAATTCTTCTAAGACGCAAACTCGAGGAGACAAGGCTCGGGAGGCAGCTTCACAAGAATTGCCTGTAAAGGATACCTCAGCATCATTGGGAGAAAAAATAAAGGAGACAAAAGATAAAGCCAAATCAATTGCTTATAAATTACTTTCTGACATTGAAGCGGCAACAAATTTGAAAGGGGTATTGGAAGAACATATATTAAATGCAAAGGTGGAATTCACATTGAAAGATGTCTTGAGAATTGTAAAGAAGGAGTTTCATGATGTTATCATTGACAGCATTAAGCAAAAGAGGCAATTAATGGATGAAACTAGAATGAGTCATGCTATTGACGCAAAAATATATAAAGATGAAGAAGAGGTTGATATTGATTACAAGCAACCAACAAATGAAAAGAATGGGTATAATCAATGAGTACATTTTGAAGATTATAGTGATAAGAAAATGGAAACTTTGAGCCATTATACTCGAAAGCATTGGGCAAGGGCAACTACTGAGATATTGGTGAAAGTAGGAGATATAGAGGAACCAATTGTTGCTTTAGTCGACCATGGTTCTGAAATAAATCTTATGTCTAAAGATCTTTATAAGAAGCAAAAATGACCAATTGATATGGAACATGGATGGGCAATACAAGTAGCTAATAATATACAGGGCGAATTATATGGAGCTTGTCCAGATTTCAAAATTTGGATTGGGGATGTTGCGATGGAGCAACATTTCTTTGTTCAAGATACAACATCTTATCCATTGATTTTAGGACAACCTTATATTACGACAACATAGATGGAAACAAAAATACTAGATGATGGTTCTGCTTATGCAAGGGTACGTAACGAGGATGGAAGGAAAGCTGTACAATTTCTAACAGTACCTCCTAACCATGAACGAAATCGAGATAGGTTGAAGGAGAAACCATTGCCAAAGATTGTTGAAGCATTTAAGGATTTTGGGGAGGTACCACTGTAAAGCGAGATTATGGAGGTACAAAAGAGGAGATACTCTCGTGAGATGAAGGTGCCTTTGATGCGAGTTTTATTGGTATATTGGAGAATGGAAATATTATGTATAAGAAAGTTGATGATTTTAAAAGAATAGAAAGAAAAAGATTATATAATATTGAAGGAGAATTACGTAAGTTGGGTACATTACAAGATGATGAGAGGATTTTAGGTGTTTATGAAGAAAATGGACTGGAAGATTCATTGGAATTGATTACATCTATTGGGTTAGGGGATAATGATAAGATTGTTGAGATTCATTCAAGAGAGGTTTATACCATACTTGAATCTTTTCAAGCACCAGAAGTCACTGTAGAGACGAAATATAAAACAGCAGATAAGAAGGTAAAGCCTGTTGCCGGACCATTGTTAGAAGATTCTAAAGAACAAATGAGAGAAGCATCAAAAGAAGCAAGTTTAAGAGATCCAATGAGTATTGGACATCAGTTTATTAAAGAGACTTTTGAAGAATTGAAGATTGGTTCTGATGGTTCTTTATTGCCGGAGGAAATTACTTGCTTCAAAAAGATGTTGGCTAAACAAGGTAGATCGTTTGCTTTTGAATCTCATGAAATTGGGTGTGTGGATCCAAATATTATAACACCTATGGTTATCTTCACTGTACCGCATGTACCTTGGAATCTAAGACCGATTCTAGTATCGAGGACACATTTACCTAAATTGGTTGAACTATTAAAAGAAAAGATAAAGATGAAAATATTGAAACCCTCGTTTGCGCCGTATTCTAGTCGATGGTTTATGGTACCTAAGAAGAATGGGTCACTACGGTTTATTCAAGATATGCAACCGATGAATGCAGTAACTGTTAGGAATGCAGGAATTGGACCTATTATGGATGAATTTGCTCAGGCGTTTGTTGGAAGGGCGATCTATTCAATGGGTGACTTGTATGCAGGTTATGATCAATTTCAACTTGCCGAAGAAAGTAGAGATATGACAATAATGAGGACACCACTTGGATTGGTTAGAATGTGCACTCTTCCTCAAGGCGCGACCAACTCAATTATGCATATGATGAATGAGATGAATAAGGTATTGAGAGATTTTATTCTGAAAAAGACTATGCCTTTTCTGAATGATGTTCCTATAAAACGGTGCAGAGAAGGAGACAAGGATGAAACTTTAGATACGAGGGGGTGTCGCAAATATGTTGTTGATCATGTACAAGATTGTGAAAAGATTTTAACTCGGCTTGGAGAAGTTCATCTTACATTATCGGGTATGAAGTCCATATTTGGAGTACGAGAGGTTGTGATTGTTGGACATTTATGTGGATCTTACAGAAGAAAACCAGATCCGACTAAAGTTGATGCAATTGAAGGAATGAAAGAGGATTGTGATTCTTTAACAGAGGTTCGTAGGTTTTTAGGTGCATGTATATTTTATCGAATCTAGATCCCTCATTATACTCACATAGCGGATCCATTATATGAACTGTTACGCAAGAGCTACCGATTTAAATGAGAAGAAAGGCATATTCAGGTAATACAAAGATTGAAGAAATTATTGATGTCACCTCCAATATTGAGGAAGGTTGATTATAAGTACAAAAGACCAGTGATTCTTACTGTGGACGCTAGTCCAATTGCCATTGGATGGGCTGTGGGTCAAGATGATTGAAGTGGAAATAGATTTGCAGTTCGATTTGGAGCTAAAGTTTTAAGTATTCATCAGTGTGCATATTCGCAAGTCAAAAGAGAACTTTGGGGAGTTGTTTTGGCTATGAAAGCTGAAAAGGACTATTTGATTGGGGCAGTAGTAGTAATTGAAACAGATTGCTTGCCATTGCTTGGAATGATTATTAACTGTTCAACTCCAAATATTGCAATGTTGAGATGGATTGCTTATATTAAGTCACTAAATCTGGAATTTAAGCATGTTATTGGGAAGGACAATTTAGTAGCAGACATGCTATCTTGAGCAAGATACGAGAAGGAGGACGAAATGGTTGAAGACATTGATGACGTCGGATTGAAATTCTATTCAACATCAAATCTCAACAGAGAAGACAAGCTATTTCTTGAAGAATCTTATGAAAGAGAATTATTGGATTTTGGTCATTATTTGAATTTCTTGTCTAAGTAGGAGAATTGGTCTACAGAAAAATTCAAACAAATAAAAAAAAAAACATATGGATTTTTACTTCGAGATGGATTCTTATGGAAGAGACCGAAGAAAGGAATTGGAATGTCACAACGAGTGATAGGCAAAAAGGAAGAAAGACTAAAATTATTAAAGGAGTTTCATGATAGTTTATGGGCAGGGCATAGAGGAATTTGGGCTACTTTTGGTAAACTCAAGGAATGATATTGGTAGAAAAATATGTATCGAGATGTGCTCTCATTTGTAGAGTCATGTGAAATCTGTCAATCGTATTCTAATATCCGACATCGAGATGGTCTTCATCCTACGCATCTTCTGGCTATTCATTTTAAATGGGTTGTTGATTTGGTTATTATGCCGGTTGGGTTATGGCAGATGAGATATTTGGTTTTAGCTCACGAAGATTTATAAAATCAAGTAGAAGGAAGAGCATTGAGGACAAAATCTACAGAGGGGATTTGTAGGTTTTTGCTTGAAGATGTCATTTGCCGCTATGGATGCATTGGAAAAATCACTGCAGATCGTGGAGAATTAAATGCACAAGAAGCTTGTAAGTTCTTTGAAAGATGTGGAGTTAAACTATCACTGACTACTGCTTATAATCCGAAAGGGAATGCAAAAAGCGAACGCGGTCACCCACCGATTGTGAAAGCATTAGTTAAAGCTTGTAATGAGAAAGTTAAAGAGTGGCCACGGCTTTTGTCATTTGCATTATGGGCTGATCGAACAACACATAGTTCAGTGACAGGATATATGCCAGTAGAACTTATGACAGGTCAAAAACCAATTATGCCGATTGAAGAAAAGGTACTTACTTGGAGTATGCTACCATGGGAAGATGGATTGATAAGAGAAGAACTTCTGGCTATTAGGATTCGACAATTGGAGCAAAGAACGGAAGATGTGCAGATAGCATTGGAAAGGTTAAAAAGAGCAAGGTTACAAAACAAGGCGCAATTCGAGAAGCAACATCGATTGAGACCAAAAGCAATCAAGGAAGGTGACTGGGTACTTGTTTATGACAATAGTCTGGATAATCAACATAGTACTTTGCGGAAATTTTCAAAACATTAGTTTGGACCATATGTGGTAACAACAGTTCATGATAATGCGACTTACTCGTTACGGAAGTTAGATGGTACAAAATTAAAAATATCAATTGCAGGGAAGCGAGTAAAAATATTTAAACGAAGACACATGAAGATGAATATGGAAGACCTTAATGAAGGTATAGAGATTCCATAGCAAGAAGATGAAAGTGATTTGGATAATGAAGATGACAAAGACGAACAGGACAAAGACGTAGAGGATATATTCTGAATCAAACAACAATTAGGTAAATTGGTGCATATCGGAGGATGCACAGGTTTAGAGGGGGTGGATGTCGTGTTGTAACACGAGTATACCGTGAAAATATAAAGAAAGGGGACTTTTATTAATGTTTAGTTACCTCAAATATTGGGAGCAACGACCAACTCTAGTGCAAATACTGAGTGGCCAAGTTTAGTCACCCCATTACAGTCAGCCGGGGCATACTGAAATACTCTATTCGATTCCAATAACGGGAGTCAGCAAGAAGAGAAAGGACCAATTCACACGACGGGTGAGCTTGGTTCAAAGAGCCAATTGGATCCAATTTCAAGAATCCAATCCGGGTCCTCTTATCCAATATGAGACCTGCATTGGTTGGGCAACCCAATGCAGTCTAATTACGGGAACATCTAAGTTATTACGGGCATCTTACCCAATATGAGACCTGCATTGGTCGGGCAACCCAATGCAGTCTAATTACGGGAACATCCAGATTACTACGGGCATCTTACCCAATATGAGACCTGCATTGGTCGGGCAAATCAATGCAGTCTAGTTACGGAAAAATCCAGGTCTTACTACGGGCCTCAGCTAGTCTGACGCGAAGGACCAATTTGACCCAATTACGCAAACATCCAGGTTACTATGGGCATCTTACCCAATATGAGACCTGAATTGGTTGGGCGACTCAATGTAGATCCGAGTACGGGGTTTCGATTCTGTTTCAGGCTGTCATATTCTTTGTGCCGTTTCAGGGAACGTTGTTTTCGATAAATGGATCTCTTAAAGGTAAAAACGGAGGAGAAAGCTCTGACCCTGGAGCCAATTTCGGATCTAAACTCTGACGATGGGAGCCAATTCCAGATCCAAGACGGAAGATTGAAGAAATTCAGAGGATAAGGTTAGGGGGCGAATAAGTTTTTGGGGAATTTTTTTTTTTTTTCAGATCAAGGGGGGGTTTTTTTTTTCAGATCGGGAGATCGGGGTTTTTTGGATCGAAGAGCTAGCTTCAAGCTCTTTTCAAGGTTACTAGTTCGGTTTCATTGGAGGTTTTTGAAGATCAGGGATTAGAGAGGAGCTTCATGCTTCGGGTCGGAGAAGAAAAGATGGAGAATTGGATTTTTCTTCTTCATAGAGTTTTGGGAAGATTGAGACAATCGTTGTTGAAGTCAGTGTTGTAATGGTGAATCGAGATTTTTAATGAAGTGGGTTTGATTCCTCTTGGTGGTTTTGTGAAATCAAGTTACGTCTGTGATTGAAGGATTAAAAGGGTATCTATAGGATTGAGTATGCGGAGTGAATGAAATTTATTGAGTTAATCTAAGAAGACAGTCAGTGGATACAAGATCGTAAGTACAAAGCGGTATCGGAGATTAGCAGATTGGGTTGTTCGGGGTTCTCTGTAACGTCTAGAGATCTATCGGGTGGGGCAAAAAGGACTTCGACAAGCAGTCGAAGGGCATCCGTATAGATTTACGGTGTATTCTTGCAGTCGTTTATATTCCAGCAGTCAGAAACTGATAGACTGCTTGACTATTGGCGAATCTCCATACTACCTTCTACAGCCAGACACCCGGCGCGTTCTTGAGCAGGAAAGCACGTAATATGACACCGGTTGTTGCTTTGATTGACTATGGTTCAAAGATAAACCTTATATCTAAAGATCTTTATATGAAGCAAAGGTGGCCAATTGACATGAAGAATAGATGGACAATACGAGCAGCCAATAATACACATGGGAAGTTATATGATACTTGCTCAGATGTGAATAAGTTGTTAATTTAATGATTTAGAGGTTGTTAGTCATTACTATAAGGGTTGATTAAAAGCCTATGAGTATGTCTATAATCATTCACATGATTTAGAAGTTGGAATTATAATTCTCTTAAAGATTTAGGGAAGTTAGCAATAGTAATTTTGGATTTTCCTCCAAATTCAAAAAATTTAAGCGACATGGTGGTTCTTCTACTTAATGGGAGTCTTTTTAATGCAATGGTGGCACCGGATTTACCTCGTGGAGTGAAGAAAACAAGATCAGCAACCTCTCCTTCAAAATACAAGATTTACAAAAAAATACTTTTTTGATCACTATAGAATAGATATTAGTTCGTTTCTATAAGATATTGGTAAAATAGACTAATAGTCTATAGAATAGTCAGTTCAAGAGGACCAATGATTGATTTAGTTATTAAAAGCAGTTAATTATATGATTGTAGTTAGAATCTAAAAATTAGGAGTAGTTATATAGGAGTTGCAGAAGTTTTTTGGGCTGCCAAACTGTGATAGTCATGAGTCGACGTAAGCTTGGTACTACCTCTTTGTTTCTTTTTGTTTCTTTGTTGTTGAAGAGTAATGAATAGTTTTTAAATATTAAGAAGTGAGTCTTTGGAATAAATCAGAGATTGATTTATGAGTTATTGATTATGTAATTGGGTACTGTATGATTGAATTATATAAAAAGTTATTGAAAGATTGATTATGGATGGAAGATTATGATTGTTGTTTATCGAGAGTTGTGTGTGTGTTGCGACAAAGGAAGTTTGTGATTACAAAAATTTTGTGAATCTAGATTGATTGGAATAAAATCTGTTATTCTTGGTGTTGGATGGAAATGTTTGTATTTTAAGCGGTGTCGTGTTGTAACACGAGTATACCGTGAAAATATAAAGAAATGGAACATTTATTAATGTTTAGTTACCTCGAATATTGGGAGCAACGACCAATTCCAGTGCAAATACTGGGAGGCTAGGTTCAGTCACCCCGTTACAGTCAGCCGGGGCATACTGGAATGCTCCGTTCGATTCCAATAACGGGAGTCAGTAGAAAGGAAAAGGACCAATTCAATGACGGGTGAGCCTGGTTCGAAGAGCCAATTGGATCCAATTTCAAGACATCCAATCCATGTCTTACTACAGGCCTATTACTCAATATGAGACATGACTTGGTCGGGCAACCCAATGCAGTCCAATTACGGGAACATCCAGGTCTTACTACGGGCCTCTTAGCCAATATGAGACTTGAATTGGTCGGGTGACTCATTGTGGTCCCGATTACGGGGCTCCGATTCCGTTTCAGGCTGTTCCGTCCTTTGTACTATTTCGGGAACGTCCCTTCGGTAAAAAGATCTCTTAAAGGTAAAAACAGAGGAGAAAGCTCTAACGACGGAGCCAATTCCGGATCCAAGACGGAAGATTGAAGAAATTCAGAGGCTACGGTTTGAAAGAGGGGAGAATTAGGGTTAAAGGGGAGGATAGGTAAAGAAAATGGGGGAGGAGAGAATAAGTTTTAGGAAGGATCGGAGAGCTAGCTTCATGCTTCGGGAGGGGGAAAAAGACCGAGAATTGGGGTTTTTTTTTTCTTCATAGGATTTTGAAAAGACTGAGGCAATCGTTGCTGAAGTCAGTGTTGTATTGGTAAATCGAGATTTTAATGAAGTAGGTGTGATTACTCTTGACTGTTTTGTGAAATCGAGTTACGTTAGTGATGAAGAATTAAAAAGGTGTCTATAGGATTGAGTATGCGGAGTGAATGAAATTTATTGGGTTAATCTAATGAGACAGTCAGTGGATACAAGATCGTGAATATTAAGCGATATCGAAGATTAGCAGATTGGATTGTTTGCGATTCTTTATAACGTCTAGAGACCTATCGGTTGGGGCAAAAAGGGTTTTGGCGAGTAGTTGAAGGGCATTTGTATAGATTTACGGTACATTCTTGCAATTGTTTATATTCCAACAGTCAAAAACCGATAGACTGCTTGAATATTAGTGAATCTCCATACTACCTTCTACAGCCAGACGCCCGACGTGTTCACGAGTAGGAAAGCACGTAATACGATACAAGTGGTGAACTCGACGTGAAAGCTTGAGGTGGAAGGTATTGGATTTCGTTTGATTTTATCTTTATTTTATTGAAAATAAAAATAAAAATTTTGAAGGATCTTTGGGAGGAATTTCTGGTGGGGGTTCTTCTAAAGGACAAGGTATGCACATGGATCCATCTATTGCTAGTATGTTTCAAGCCTTCTCATTATCAATGCACCAACAGCAAAGCAATGATCGAAAGGAAGCTTTGGCAACCAAAGCATTGCAAGCAGTGGTCAATAAAATTGATCAATTTGATGGAAGGAATATTTCAAGGTATTTAAGATGTTATGTTTGTGAAATGGAATTAAATCGGGTTTCTGAGAAGAAAATGGTTGAATTATTTGGACTTGCCATTATATCGGAGATAAGAGACCACATTACATCGATTACGGATCGTTATGGGAATTCATGGGAGGTTTTTTCACATGCATTGAAAGACGAATATTTCTTGGAAGATGTTGATCGCGTTACTAAGAAGTTGTTTTTGGAATAGATTGAACGGCCCAATAAGAATTTGCATGCAACAGAGCTACTAAGGGAATTTGAGAGGCAGTACTCTCAATTGTCGAAGGTAGAAAAATTGACATTGGAGCCGAACAAAGTTGATCTATTTCTTCAAGCTGCTGATGGAGAATGGCAAGGGAAATTAGAACTCCTTCTTGAAGACAAAGAAGAAGATGAAGGATTGACAACAAAGTAGAAGAACATTGAAGATGCGGTGGAGTTGTTTACAAAAAGAGAAAGGAGGAAGGATAGGAGCAATATTCCAAAAACAGTACAAGCATCCAAAGCTCCAATATGTACAACACCACCAACAATGCCTACAGTTCAACCTTCGACATTCTTATCAAAGAAAGCAGATATGGAGATGGAAGAAATTATACGAGGAATGTGAGATCTTCAAATCAAATTGGCAAGACATGAAGAGAATACTTCTACAAACAATTCGAAGAATGTTTCAAAATAAGGATATGTACAAAGATGCATTTGTTGTGATGACGCTTCTCACACTAGAAAAGATTGCAATAAATTTAATAATATGATACGGCAAGGAATTATTTGCTGGAAAGATGGGAAGATAGAATTAAAAGATAGGGAGGATCTTCTTCAAACCAATTTTGGTAAGGGAGGAATGAGAGCATTGGTTCAAGATTACTTAAAAGAGTATGAAACAACAGCACGAGAAAGTGCAAGTTATGGTGCTAGAGTGGATGATGACCTTAGTGGAAGTACGAAAACTAGTGAGTTTTGGGCTTCTGCCATTTCTACAATGTCAGAAGGGAAATTATCTCGAGAAGCATTATTGAGGACTGCAGCTACAATACGAGGTAGAACAGGTTGGGAGGATCCTGTTGAATCTCTTTCAGTTTATGCATAAATTGCTAAGAGCCAACAGGAAGCTTTGATGGAAGAAAAGAGACAAGGAAATTTTGATGATACTAGAGAAGAAATTCTTCTAAGACGCAAACTCGAGGACACAGGGCTCCGGAGGCAGCTTCACAAGAATTGCTTGTAAAGGATACCTCGGCATCATTAGAAGAAAAAACAAGGGAGACAAAAAATAAGGGCAAATCAATTGCTTATAAGCTACTTTCTGACATTAAAGCGGCAACAAATTTGAAAGGGGTATTGGAAGAACATATATTAAATGCAAAGGTGGAATTCACATTGAAAGATGTCTTGAGAATTGTAAAGAAGGAGTTTCATGATGTTATCATTGACAGCATTAAGCAAAAGAGGCAATTAATGGATGAAACTGGAATGAGTCATGCTATTGACGCAAAAATATATAAAGATGAAGAAGAGGTTGATATTGATTACAAGCAACCAACAAATGAAAAGAATGGGTATAATCAATGAGTACATTTTGAAGATTATAGTGATAAGAAAATGGAAACTTTGAGCCATTATACTCGAAAGCATTGGACAAGGGCAACTACTGAGATATTGGTGAAAGTAGGAGATATAGAGGAACCAATTGTTGCTTTAGTCGACCATGGTTCTGAAATAAATCTTATGTCTAAAGATCTTTATAAGAAGCAAAAATGACCAATTGATATGGAACATGGATGGGCAATACAAGTAGCTAATAATATACAGGGCGAATTATATGGAGCTTGTCCAGATTTCAAAATTTGGATTGGGGATGTTGCGATGGAGCAACATTTCTTTATTTAAGATACAACATCTTACCCATTGATTTTAGGACAACCTTATATTACGACAACACAGATGGAAACAAAAATACTAGATGATGGTTCTGCTTATGCAAGGGTACGTAGCGAGGATGGAAGGAAAGATGTACAATTTCTAACAGTACCTCCTAACCATGAACGAAATCGAGATAGGTTGAAGGAGAAACCATTGCCAAAGATTGTTGAAGCATTTAAGGATTTTGGGGAGGTACCACTGTAAAGCGAGATTATGGAGGTACAAAAGAGGAGATACTCTCGCGAGATGAAGGTGCCTTTGATGCGAGTTTTATTGGTATATTGGAGAATGGAAATATTATGTATAAGAAAGTTGATGATTTTAAAAGAAAAGAAAGAAAAAGATTATATAATATTGAAGGAGAATTATGTAAGTTGGGTACATTACAAGATGATGAGAGGATTTTAGGTGTTTATGAAGAAAATGGACTGGAAGATTCATTGGAATTGATTACATCTATTGGGTTAGGGGATAATGATAAGATTGTTGAGATTCATTCAAGAGAGGTTTATACCATACTTGAATCTTTTCAAGCACCAGAAGTCACTGTAGAGACGAAATATAAAACGGCAGATAAGAAGGTAAAGCCTGTTGCCGGACCATTGCCAGAAGATTCTAAAGAACAAATGAGAGAAGCATCAAAAGAAGCAAGTTTAAGAGATCCAATGAGTATTGGACATCAGTTTATTAAAGAGACTTTTGAAGAATTGAAGATTGGTTCTGATGGTTCTTTATTGCCGGAGGAAATTACTTGCTTCAAAAAGATGTTGGCTAAACAAGGTAGATCGTTTGCTTTTGAATCTCATGAAATTGGGTGTGTGGATCCAAATATTATAACACCTATGGTTATCTTCACTGTACCGCATGTACCTTGGAATCTAAGACCGATTCTAGTATCGAGGACACATTTACCTAAATTGGTTGAACTATTAAAAGAAAAGATAAAGATGAAAATATTGAAACCCTCGTTTGCGCCGTATTCTAGTCGATGGTTTATGGTACCTAAGAAGAATGGGTCACTACGGTTTATTCAAGATATGCAACCGATGAATGCAGTAACTGTTAGGAATGCAGGAATTGGACCTATTATGGATGAATTTGCTCAGGCGTTTGTTGGAAGGGCGATCTATTCAATAGGTGACTTGTATGCAGGTTATGATCAATTTCAACTTACCGAAGAAAGTAGAGATATGACAATAATGAGGACACCACTTGGATTGGTTAGAATGTGCACTCTTCCTCAAGGCGCGACCAACTCAATTATGCATATGATGAATGAGATGAATAAGGTATTGAGAGATTTTATTCTGAAAAAGACTATGCCTTTTCTGAATGATGTTCCTATAAAACGGTGCAGAGAAGGAGACAAGGATGAAACTTTAGATACGAGGGGGTGTCGCAAATATGTTGTTGATCATATACAAGATTGTGAAAAGATTTTAACTCGGCTTGGAGAAGTTCATCTTACATTATCGGGTATGAAGTCCATATTTGGAATACGAGAGGTTGTGATTGTTGGACATTTATGTGGATCTTACAGAAGAAAACCAGATCCGACTAAAGTTGATGCAATTGAAGGAATGAAAGAGGATTGTGATTCTTTAACAGAGGTTCGTAGGTTTTTAGGTGCATGTATATTTTATCGAATCTGGATCCCTCATTATACTCACATAGCAGATCCATTATATGAACTGTTATGCAAGAGCTACCGATTTAAATGAGAAGAAAGGCATATTCAGGTAATACAAAGATTGAAGAAATTATTGATGTCACCTCCAATATTGAGGAAGGTTGATTATAAGTACAAAAGACCAGTGATTCTTACTGTGGACGCTAGTCCAATTGCCATTGGATGGACTGTGGGTCAAGATGATTGAAGTGGGAATAGATTTGCAGTTCGATTTGGAGCTAAAGTTTTAAGTATTCGTCAGCATGCATATTCGCAAGTCAAAAGAGAATTTTGGGGGGTTGTTTCGGCTATGAAAGCTGAAAAGGACTATTTGATTGGGGCAGTAGTAGTAATTGAAACAGATTGCTTGCCATTGCTTGGAATGATTATTAACTGTTCAACTCCAAATATTGCAATGTTGAGATGGATTGCTTATATTAAGTCACTAAATCTGGAATTTAAGCATGTTATTGGGAAGGACAATTTAGTAGCAGACATGCTATCTTGAGCAAGATACGAGAGGGAGGACGAAATGGTTGAAGACATTGATGACGTCGGATTGAAATTCTATTCAATATCAAATCTCAACAAAGAAGACAAGCTATTTCTTGAAGAATCTTATGAAGGAGAATTATTGGATATTAGTCATTACTTGAATACTTTGACTAAGCAGGAGAATTGGTCTACAGAAAAATTCAAAGAAATAAGAAAAAAAACATATGGATTTTTACTTCAAGATGGATTCTTATGGAAGAGACCGAAAAAAGGAATTGAGATGCCACAACGAGTGATAGACAAAAAAGAAGAAAAACTAAAATTATTAAAGGAGTTTCATGATAGTTTATGGGCAAGGCATAGAAGAATCTGGGCTACTTTTGCTAAACTCAAGGAACGATATTGGTGGAAAAATATGTAACGAGATGTGCTCTCATTTGTAGAGTCATGTGAAATCTGTCAATCATATTCTAATATCCGACATCGAGATGGTCTTCATCCTACGTATCTTGTGGCTATTCATTTTAAATGGGTTGTTGATTTGGTTATTATGCCAGTTGGGTTATGGCAGATGAGATATTTGGTTTTAGCTTGTGAAGATTTATCAAATCAAGTAAAAGAAAGAGCGTTGAGGACAAAATCTACAGAGGGGATTTGTAGGTTTTTGCTTGAAGATGTCATTTGCCGCTATGGATGCATTGGAAAAATCACTGCAGATCGTGGAGAATTAAATGCACAAGAAGCTTGTAAGTTCTTTGAAAGATGTGGAGTTAAACTATCACTGACTACTACTTATAATCCAAAAGGGAATGCAAAAAGTGAACGCGGTCACCCACCGATTGTGAAAGCATTAATTAAAGCTTGTAATAGAAAAGTTAGAGAGTGGCCACGGCTTTTGTCATTTGCATTATGGGCTGATCGAACAACACATAGTTCAGTGACAGGATATATGCTAGTAGAACTTACGACAGGTCAAAAACCAATTATGCCGATTGAAGAAAAGGTACTTACTTGTAGAATGCTACCATGGGAAGATGGATTGACAAGAAAAAGACTTCTCGCTATTAGGATTCAACAATTGGAGTAAAGATCGAAAGATGTGCAAATAGCATTGGAAAGGTTAAAAAGAGCAAGGTTACAAAATAAGGCGCAATTCGAGAAGCAACATCGATTGAGATCTAAAGCAATCGAGGAAGGTGACTGGGTACTTGTTTATGACAATAGTCTGGATAATCAACATAGTATTTTGCGGAAATTTTTAAAATGTTGGTTTGGACCATATGTAGTAACAACTATTCATGATAATGCAACTTACTCATTATGGGAGTTGAATGGTACAAAATTGAAAATACCAATTCTAGGGAAGCGCATAAAAATATTTAAACGAAGACACGTGGAGATGAATATGGAAGACTTTAATGAAGGTATAGAGATTCCGCAGCAAGAAGATGAAAGTGATTTGGATAATGAAGGTGACAAAGACGAACTGGACAAAGACGTAGAGGATATATTCTAAATCAAACAGCAATTGGGTAATTTGTACATATCGGAGGATGCACAGGTTCAGAGGAGGTGAATGTCGTGTTATAACACAAGTATACTATAAAAATATAAAGAAAGGGGACTTTTATTAATGTTCAGTTATCTCAAATATTGGGAGCAACGACCAATTCCAGTGCAAATACTGGGAGGCAAGATTCAGTCACCCCGTTACAGTTAGCCGGGGCATACTAAAAGCTCCATTCTATTCCAATAACAGGAGTCAGCAGATAGAAAAAGGACCAATTCAAGGACGCGTTAGCTTAGTTCGAAGAGCCAATTGGATCTAATTTTAAGACATCCAATCCATGTCTTACTACAGGCCTATTACTCAATATGAGACATGACTTGATCGGGCAACCCAATGCAGTCCAATTACGGAAACATCCAAGTCTTACTACGGGCCTCTTAGCCAATATGAGACCTGAATTGGTCGGGTGACTCATTGTGGTCCCGATTACGGGGCTCTGATTCCGTTTCAGGCTGTTCCGTCCGTTGTACTATTCCGGGAACGTCCCTTCGGTAAAAAGATCTCTTAAAGGTAAAAACGGAGGAGAAAGCTCTAACGGCGGAGCCAATTCCGGATCCAAGACGGAAGATTGAAGAAATTCAGAGGCTACGATTTGAAAGAGGGGAGAATTAGGGTTAAAGGGGAGGATAGGTAAAGAAAATGAGGGAGGAGAGAATAAGTTTTACGTAGGATCGGAGAGCTAGCTTCATGCTTTGGGAGGGGAAAAAAGACCGAGAATTGGGGGTTTTTTTTTTCTTTATAGGATTTTGGGAAGACTGAGGCAATCTTTGCTGAAGTCAATGTTGTATTGGTGAATCGAGATTTTAATGAAGTGGGTGTGATTACTCTTTACTGTTTTGTGAAATCGAGTTATGTTTGTGATGAAGAATTAAAAGGGTGTCTATAGGATTGAGTATGCGGAGTGAATGAAATTTATCGAGTTAATCTAATGAGACAGTTAGTCGATACAAGATCGTGAATATTAAGCGGTATCGAAGATTAGCAGATTGGATTGTTTGGGATTCTTTATAACGTCTAGAGACCTATTGGCTGGGGCAAAAAGGGTTTTGGTGAGCAGTTGAAGGGCATTTGTATAGATTTACGGTACATTCTTGCAATTGTTTATATTCCAACAGTCAAAAACCGATAGACTGCTTGAATATTAGCGAATCTCCATACTACCTTCTACAACCAGACGTCCGACGTGTTCTCGAGCAGGAAAGCACATAATACGACAGTGGTCTTTCAAGAGTGCAGGGTTGCACACTGTTGTTATCAATTGATGAAGGAGTATTGTTTCTAGGAAAAAATGTCGTAGTATTTCTTAGTATTTTTGTGGTTTAGAATACAATTAATTGTGTGACCCTAACAAGCAAAACTCATACACTTAGTCTTTCCCTGTGTTTGAATTCCCTTATACAGGTTTATTCTGAAAGAAATTGAAGAATAAGTAAAATGACAATCACAACCACTTACAAGAGCCATCAACCTTGGTAACGAGATTCGCTCTTGGATGAATGAAGGCCATAGATCTAGATTAGGAATCTTAAAAATCAAGGATAGAGATGTAGCCACCCTTTTATGAGCCTCCACTCAATTGTATAAGAGAGGCTTGGTTTTCAAAGCCCTCTCTCTCTCTCTCTCTTTTCTTTTGGATGAAGGGAAGAGCCATGCCAAAACTTGGCCGAAATCCTAATCTTAATTTTTATTTAGATTTTAATTCTCATTGTGAGCCTCGTGATTGTGTATGTATGGATTTTGTATAGTGAAGGATGGTCATTAAGTTTTAAAATATGTTTCATTGAGTTAGATATCTCTTCGGCCTTCCAAATATCCCAAGGGTTTTCAAGGGCCTCGGATTTTCTTCAATCGGTCATTCAATTTCTGTTGTTACAATGTGAGATTTTAGAAAGTTGTAGCTTTTGTTGTTAGCTTTCCAATAAGATAAGATTTGCATGATTTGGAATAAGAAAGAATTTTTGGTGAATTTTTGAGTTTGAGGGAGTCGACTACCTTTGTAGTTTGAATCAATCGAGTTTAGAAAGGTATATCTCAGTTCTTAGTAATTGGATTTATTTGAAATTTTAGAAGCATCAAGCTTTATAAGCTAAGCTCTGAAATGCATAAGTTTTAGTGAATTTTAAGATAATCTAAATTTCTAGTGATTTTCTAAGAAAAGAGGGTTGGTCACCGCAGCAGTTCGGATCATTCATCTTCGAAGGAGGAATTTTCACGATTGGATCATTAGATTGCAACGAAGATCATTGGATCAAAAGCATCTTCAAGTCAGCCTTGCAACAAGCTAAGAATCATTGAAATTAAAGCCGATCACAAATTTTGGCAAATTTTGGAGTAGAAGGGGGTTGCTGCCTTCAATCCTTACGTGTTGTCGAGGTACCTTCGCTTTCACTTCTTTCACGTTATTTTTACTATCATCTTCACAATGAATTGTAAGCTACACATTTCAATTTTTGGCTAATAAATTTTAAGTTTAACTTTTAACCTTTAATATTTTCACTTTAACTTTTAACTTTAACTTTTAAACTAAACTTTTAATTTTTACTTTTCACTCAACCTTTAATCTTAACTTTTAACTTAATTTTTTTTTTCACTTAATCTTTTAATTTTAACTTTTAACTTAACCTTTTAATTTTAATTTTTAACTTAATCTTTTAATCTTAATTTTTTACATTAAATTTTTTTTAACTTAACTTTTAACTTTGCTTTTAATTCAAACTTAAGTTTTTATTCCTATGGTCAATTAATAGTAATAACTTAATTAATTATTTTTATTATGGTTGCATAGTAAATTTCATTTAACATATTAATTTAATATTGGTAACCATTCTTTGGAAGGCCTAAAACTAATTGAATTTTTAATATAAAGATTTAAATTAATCTAAAAATTATAAAATTGGGAGCTCTCCAATTCCACTTCTTGGACTTGTTGTAAGGCATAAGTTTTATCAAGTGGTGAAATTTGGCCTCACAGCACTCTTGCAAGATGTAGGTGCCTTTAATAGAGGATTTATTAGTATTTTTGAAAATAGAAGCATTATGTATAAGAAGATTGATGACTTAAAAAGAAAAGAAAGAAAGGAATTAAGTACTATTGAAAGAAAATTATATAGATTAGGAATATTAGAAGATAATGAAAAGATTATTGATATTTATGAAGAAAATGGACTGAAGGATCCTTTGGAATTGATTACGTCTATTGGAGTAGGTAAGGATGATAAAGTTATACCAATTCATTCAAGAGAAGTTTATGATATATTGAATCTTTTCAAGCACCAGAGGTTATAGTTCAGACAAAATATAAGACAATAGATAAGAAAGTTAAACCGATTGCCGGAGCTTTAATAGAAGATTTTAAAGAACAAATGGGAGAAGCATCAAGAGAAAGGAGCTTGAGAGATCCAAAGAATATTGATCACAAGTTTACTAAAGAAACTTTTGAAGAATTAAAGATTAGTTTTGGTGGTTCTTTATTGCTAGAAGAAAATACCTACTTCAAAGAGATGTTGGCAAAATAAGGTAGATCATTTACCTTTGAATCTTATGAAATTAGGTGTGTGGATCCAAATATTGTAACACCTATGGTTATTTTCACTGTACCACATGTACCTCGGAATCTAAGACCAATTCCAATACCAAAGGTACATTTACCAAGCTTAGTTGAATTATTAAAAGAAAAGTTGAAGATGAAGATTTTGAAAACTTCTTTTGTACCATATTCTAGTTGATGGTTTGTTGTACCTAAGAAAAATGGATGATTACATTTTATTCAAGATATGCAATCAATGAATGTAGTAACTATCAAGAATGTAGGAATTGGACCTATCGTAGATGAATTTGCTGAGGTGTTTGCAAGAAGGGCAATCTATTCAATGGGTGATTTGTATTTGGGCTATGACCAATTTCAAGGACCAAACACATTGACATTCAACATCACTTCATAAGAAAAAAGATTGAAATGGGAGTGATTGATATGAAGTATTGTGCAATGGAAGACATGCTTGCTGATTTGTTGACAAAGGCATTAATAAAGGATAGACATTACATGTTGACAAAGGCATTAGGATTAAAAGTCTTTTGACCAATAGCAAAGTGGGAGTATTGAAGTAAAAGTGAAAGTAGAATAAATTACCTTGTAGAAGATATTACCTAAAGTAAGTTGCTTATGGTCCAATGTCCTCTAAAAGTTGTCTTAGCCATATTGCCTCCATTGCACCATGGCTTGCTTCAATGCACTCCGCTGCCATTGTTGACCTTGCAATTATTGGTTTTCTTTTGCAATTCCTTGAAATTGCTCCCACTCCAACAAAGAATACATATCCCATTGTTGACCTTCTATCATTTGCATGTCTAGCTCAATCCGCATCACAATAACCATGCATAGTAATGTTATCACCTCTAAGAAATAATTTGAAGTTCAAAGTACCTTTTAAATACCTCATGATCTTTTTGATGGTTGTCCTAATGGATTGGTCCAGCCTTTGACATGTGTTCACTCACAACTCTCACCGCATATGCAAGATCCACTCTTGTGCCAACCATTGCATGTATTAGTGAGCCTACTACTGCCTTGTATGGATCATCTTGCATTTGTCCTTCAACTTCAGTAAACTCTTCTTTCCTGAGCTTAATCAACTTCAAATTGGCGTCCAAAGGTGTTCCAATAGGTTTACACTCTCCATATTGAATCGTTTCAACACCTCTTCAATGTACTTACTTTGACTCATTGTTATGGTCCTCTTAGTATGATCTCTCATAAACTCCATTCCTAAACAATAGTGAAGCTCTCTCAAATCACTCATCTCATACTCCTTTTCTAACTTTGCCTTCAACCAATCCATCATCTTCATAGCATTGGTTGAAATGATCAAATCATCAACATAGAAGATGACAATCAATATGAACTTATTTGATTACATCACATATAATGAATGATCAACTTCACTCCTTACAAACCCTTCATTCACAAAGAATGTATCAATACGTTAGTACCATGCCCTTAGAGATTACTTCAGCCCATACAAGGATTTCTTCAACTTACAAACAAGGTCTTGTTTGCCATCTTCAACAAATCCTTAAGGTTGATCCATGTAGATGTCTTCTTCCAACTTTCCATTCAAGAAAGCTCTCTTTACATCCATTTGACACATCTCCAAGTCCATTGCTGCCCCAATTGCCACTATAGTTCTAATGGTGGTGAATTTGGCCACAAGAGCAAATGTCTCATTGAAATCAACTCCAGCAACTTGTGAATATCCTTTAGCAATCAACCTAGCCTTGTATCTCATAATATTGTCTATTGTATCCTTTTTGGTTCTAAACACCCACTTACGAAAAATTGAAGATCAATTTGATGGAAGTTGAGTCAATTCCCATGTTCCATTGTCCATGAGTGATTTGTATTCTTCTTTCATAGCATTTTCCTACTTCATAGCATCTGTGGACTTCATTTCATCACACAAACTCAATGGATCAGCAAGGAGTGCAACATTGGCATGTTCTTCACTTACTTGAGGAAAGATGTCGTTCTTCTACCATGCACCAAGTTATTTTCAATTTCTTAAAGGATATCTCCTTTCACTTGATGAAGATTTACCTTCATGTACTCTAATAGCTCTTGCAATCTTCTTTTCTCTTAAAACTTGTCTCTTCATACTTAAAGATTGGTACTCCTCATCACCATCATCATCTTCAATATCTTGATTATCTTTATTGTCGGTTTTAGCAAATGTAGGGACCTCATGATCTACCTTCATTGATTCTTCATCTTGATTTGAAATTCCACTATCTATAGTATCATCATCATCTTCTCCTTTCATTACTGGATTTAAAGATGTGTCCACAAACACACCATTACTCCCACTTGGATACATTTCCAAGTGCTCACAAGCACTCTTGTACTCCAAAAATTCTACATCATGACTTTTAATGATTTTTTTGGTTTCTAAACACATGAGTCTATATGCTTTGGTATCTTCACAATATCCAACAAATACACAATTTCTACTCTTTGCATCAAGTTTAGACCTCATGCAATTTGATACCTTTGCATAAGCAATGCATCCAAAGATCCTCATGTATGAAATACAAGGTTTCTTTCCACTCCAACCTTCTTGGGGGATCATTGATGTGAGTGCACTTGTTGGACATCTATTCTTTGTATACACTGCATTGACCATAGCTTCTGTCCAATATTCATGTCCAAGATTTTATGCATGAAGCATACTCCTTGCCATCTCCACAATAGTGTGATTTGTTCTTTCAGTAACTCCATTTTGTTGTGGAGTGTAAAGAATAGAGGTTTGTCTTGCAATACCTTGATTTCTCAAAAATTCATCAAAATGCTTTGACATGTACTCACCTCCATTAACCATGTGCAATACTTTTATCTTGAACTCACATTGCTTCTCCACAAGTGCCTTGAATTCTTTAAATCTTGAGAAATACTCACTCTTAGCTTAAATGATATATATTGACACTTTTCTTGAAAAATCATCAATAAATATCACAAAGTATCTTGTTCATCTAATTGATGGTGTCTTCATTGGTCCACAAATATCAGAATGAACCATCTCCAATAATTTGCTTGCACATATTGCAATTCCACTTAAAAATGAAGCCCTTTGTTGTTTGCCTTGGATACAACCTTCACAAGTAAGTATCATAGCATTGTGGCTGAATTGACCAAGATCCAAGCCACTTACCATAGATTGAAGCTCCTTCATGCTTTTGGCATTCAAATGACCAAGTCGTTGATGCCAAATGCCAAACTTGTCTTGATTTTGTGGAAAATCAGTATATGCCGCCTCTTCAACTCCATTCACCTTCTTACAATTGATGAAGTAGAAGTTGCCATCTCAAAGGCCTTTGGCAACATGTTGTCTACTCAATGTCTTCACAAAACATCCATCCATTTCAAATTGAACTTTACAACCATATGATACAAGTTTGCTCACCGAAAGAAGATTCTTCTTCATCTTTGGCACATGTAAGACTTCCTTCAATCTGATGGTCTTCATTTGGTCCTTCACCACAATCTCCACAATAATAGAGCCAATTCCAATAGCTTGCATCAAACCATTATCTCCCATCCATACTTTTGTTGTTGGAATTGCTTCATAAGTGTCAAATAAACACTTGCATAGTATCATGTGCTTAGTGGCATCCCAATCTATAATCTACTTAGACATGGCAGCCATGGAGGCTCCTTCACTTGCCATGAAAGCATAATCACTTCCACCAAAACTATCACTAGTATTATTTGTATTTTTTCTATCTCCTCTCTTGGCCTTGTAGTAATTTCTAGCAAAATGATCTAATTTTCTACAAATATAGTAATTTCTTATGTTACTTTTTGAATTATCACGTTGGTATAGAAAGCTACCTTTGCCTTGTCTTGAGAATAGAGCCGAATCATCACTTTGAAGTTTCTTTTCTTTCCTCTTGGTTACTTCATGTGCAAGTCTTGATGTGACATAATTCATGGTAAGCTCCTTCATGTTGATAGACTCCAATGCCACAATGAGGTAGTTGTAGGACTCGAAAAGGCTCATGAGCAATGTCAACATAATTTCTCTATCATCGACTAGTGTGTCAACAACTGCTAGTTGGTTTGTAAGTGCTTTTACCTTGTTGACATGAGCCATGAGGTCATCTTCTTCTTCCATCTTTACTGTCAAGAACTTCTTCCTTGTCTATAGATATTAGTAAGGTTTCTACCTTCATAGATGTTACAAAGAGTCTTCCATGCTTCCGCTAGTCCATTACAAGCTATAACATGTGAAAAGTTAATATCATCAAGATTTGTTGCAATCATGCCAAAAGCCTTCCTTTCACGTTGTTTGTACTCCTTCTTCACTTTGACATCAGCATCATTATTAGGAGGCTCTTCACTTTCATCAATAATATCCCAAAGGTCCAATGAAGCTAATAAAAGCTCCATTTTTTTCTTCCAATGGTAGAAGTTATCACTTCTAAACTTCTTAATTACTCTCAAACCCTCACCCTTACTTAAAACCATGTCTAAAGAAGGGGTGTATCAAAGAAAATCAAGAAAAGAGAAGGTAGAACTCTCAAAATCAACAAGAAGGTGTTGTTGCCTTGGAATCCCAGAATGCCCTCTTTGTGAGTAAACTAGTGATTTTACTCTTTGATCACTCTCAACTTTACTTATAAGACGTCTCACAAGTCTTACACACTATCAAAAACTCTCATACAAGCTTTGCCACTCTTTTATCACCTCTAATGTCTCATAACACCTCTTATGACTATAAAAAGATCTATTAGGAACTTAAGTACATGAAAATTCAATATTAGTATATCAAAAAGGTAGGTCAGCAAAGAAACACACTACTACTGTTCTAAAACAACATTCGAAAGCGTATAACAATCTCCAAGACCATGAATGCACTTAACAATAAGTAAATGCATAACTATATCAAGAATTAGATGCAAGAAGAGATTTAGAAGATATCAAACTCTAATATCAGCAACAACCATAAGATCTATTCCTCATAACAACAAAAACAACTTCAAAGAACTTCAAAACTCACAACTAAAGGTGAATGGGCCCATAACCTATTGAAGAAATAGAATTTTGAAGTCACAATACATACCATCAGCAAGGTTGTACACAAAGAGAGTATGGAATAAGATATCTCTCACTTCCAACACCCAATACTTATAGGTTGTGGTTGCTGTCCTATAAAACAACTCCCACTAATTGACTTTTGTACACATGATCCTTGGTCCTAAGATCCTTTGGTATCTAACGTACCTCGAGGGTATCCTATAATCCTTGGATCCTTTGGCATCTTACTAACTACAAAGGTCTCATATACCAAACACTAATTACTCTTACATTGTTTATGGATATTTCCTAGTTCATACTTTGTCCTCTTGACTTTGACTCTTGATCTTTGACCTCATCCTATATCCATAGGATGCTCTTTCTATACATCAAGAGTCAATCTTTTGACTATTAGCAACTTATCTTAGGTAATATCCTCTATAAGATAATTTATTCTACTTTCATTTTTACTTCAACACTAAATCCTAATTTACAAGCACCTGAGCACTATTTTCTTAATATCTCAAGAATCCAAAACTCAAATGTCATAAAACTTATGTATAAAGTTTACTAACATAAAATTACACATTTCTTGAAATTTTGAGCCAAAACCTTATCAAATTGCTTAAGATATAGTTGAAGTCACAACCACTAGTAAATCAAGTGACTTACTACCCTTAGATTGCATGCGCTAACTTCAAAATCCAATAACTCCATTATTTCAACTTAGAATCCAACAATCAGGATGCAAAAAGTATAGCCGCAAAAGTCTTCTCTTTAGTTGCAATTGCCAAACTTCAATTGCCTTTTGTATGTGTGCGTTATGCCAAAAAGAGTGACAGTAGCTCCCAAATCAACACCTTAACTTTGAACACTTGTATCTCCTTCATATGAACTCTAAACCATAAAACATTTGCACCAAAACCATAGCCAAAAATCTAAACTTGCTGATTTTAGCCTTCAAAGCTCAAATGGCTTCGAGAAACTAACCTTAATCTCTAATATGGCCTCAGGCAGCCTCCTCAAAGCCCATTAGTCATGATTTTTGACCAATAGGAATGGAGATTTTCATCATTCATCTCCATTCATCTTTTTTGTGCCCAAATTACTCTCTTTGCTACCAAAACCCTTCTTCAATCCTTTTTCTTATAAGATTTACATAATTTATGCTCTAAACACTAAATAAAACAACCAAAATAATTTTCCAAAGGTCACCAATGTATAACAAAGGTGATTCTAAATATTTAGAAGTTATTATCAATCAAAACCAATCTTAAAAGCCACTATCAAAAGGAAATTAAAGTTATACAAATTCTATAGTAATCTTTTTAAACAAACTCTTCTCAAGTTAATAATCAAATTATATTCTATAACCAACTAAAATCTACTAATATGGCTCTCACCATGTTACTTAATAAATTATATATTAAATACATAATTACATTATTTTCATATAATAGCCGAACCACAACACAACAGCGCAACCAACTCAATTGCGCATATGATAAATGAGATGAATAAGGTATTGAGAGATTTTATTCTGGAGAAGACTTTGTCTTTTCTAGATGATGTTCTTATAAAGGGGTACAAAGAAGAAGACAAGGATGAAACTTTAGATAAGAAGAGGTATCGCAAGTATGTTGCTGATCATATACAAGATTGTAAAAAAATATAGAGTCGGCTTGGAGAAGTTCATCTTACATTATCATATATAAAATCTATATTTGGACTACAAGAGGTTGTGATTGTTGGACATTTGTGTGGATTTTATGGAAGAAAATCAAATCCGACTAAGATTGATACAATTAGAAGAATAAAAGAGGATTGTAGCTCATTAATAGAGGTTTGTAGGTTTTTAGATGCATGTGTATTTTATCATATTTGGATTCTTCATTATGATCACATAGCGGATCGATTGTATGAACTATTACGCAAGGGCTATCAATTTAAATGGAAAGAAAAGCATATTAAAGCAGTGCAAAGGTTGAAAAAATTATTGATATCGCCTCCAATATTGAGAAAGGTTGATTATAAGTACAATAGACCAATGATTCTTACTGTGGATACTAGTCCAATTGCCATTGGATGGACTGTAGGTGAGGACGACTCAAATGGAGACAAATTTGCAGTGCGATTTGGAACTAAAGTTTTAAATACTTGCCAACGTGCATATTCTTAGGTGAAAAGGAAACTATGAGGAGTTGTTTCAACTATGAAAGTTGAAAAGGATTATTTGATTGGAGCTATGGTTGTAATTGAAACAAATTATTTTCCTTTACTTGGAATGATTACCAATTGTACAACACTAGATATTGCGATGTTGAAATGGATTACTTATATCAAATCACTAAATCTAGAATTTAGGCATGTTGCAGGGAAAGACAATCCGGTAGAAGATATGTTATCTCGAGCAATATATGAAAGAGAAGATGAGATGGTTGAAGATATTGATGATGTTGGAACAAAATTCTATTTAGTATCAAATCTTAATAAAAAAGATAAGATATTTTTTGAAGAGCTTTATAAAGAAGAATTACAAGAAATTGGTCTTTATTTGAATACCTTGACTAAACAAGAGAATTGGTCAATAAAAAAATTTAATCAAATAAGAAAGAAGACTTATGGATTTTTGCTTCAAGAAAGGTTTTTATAGAAGAGACCAAAGAAAGGAATTGGAATGCCAAGACAAGTAGTAGATACTAAAGAAAATCAACAAAGACGACTCAAAGAATTTCATGCCAATCTATGGGCAGGACATAGAAGGATTTGAACTACTTTTGCTAAAATGAAGGAACGATATTGATGGAAGAATATGTATCGAGATATAACTTTGTTTATAAGGTCTGATGTAACTTGTTAAATGTATTCAAATATAGGACATCAAGATGGATTGCATCCAACATATCCTTTCACTATTCATTTTAAATAGGTTGTAGATTTGGTTATTATGCCAATGGAACTATGACAAATGAGATATTTAATTTTGGCTCGTGAAGATTTATCAAACTAAATAAGGCAAGGTACTAAGAACAAAGTCCATAGAGAGAATTTGCACGTTTTTACTTCAGGAAGTTATTTGTCGCCATGGATGTGTGGAAATGATCACTACAAATCGAGGAGAATTAGATGTACATGAAGTTTATGATTTTTTTTAAGAGATGTGGGATCAAATTATCAATGACTACTACTTATAGTCTAGAAGGGAATACAAAGAGTGAACGTAAGCATCCACCAATTGTAAAAGCCTTAATTAAAGCTTGTAATGGAAGAGTGAGGGAACGGACTCGACTTCTATCTTATGCATTATGGACTGATCAAACAACACATAGTTTGATGACAGGATATATGCCAATGGAACTTATGATAGATCAAAAATGAATTATGCTGATTGAAGAAAATGTGCCAACTTGGAGTATGCTACCATGGAAAGATGGATTGACAAGAGAGGAATTGTTAGCCATTAGAATCTGACAACTTGAACAAAGATCAAAGGATGTGGAACTAGCATTAAAAAGGTTACAAAAGGCAAGCTTAGGAAATAAGACTCAATTCGACAAGCAACATCGATTGAGACCTAGAGCAATTGAAGAAGGTGATTAGATACTTATTTATGATAGCAATCTAGATAACCAACATAGTACTTTGTGGAAGTTTTTGAAATGTTGATTTAGACCATATGTGATAGTAACGGTTCATGATATTGCCACATATTCATTAAGAGAGTTAGATGATACGAGGGTGAAAATATCTATTGCTAGAAAGCAAATGAAGATTTTTAAAAGACAACATAGAGAAATCAATATGGCGGATCATGCTGAAGATATTGACATTTTTTAAGAAGGTAATTGTTTTGAAGAGGATGGTGAAAATAGAAATGAAGGATTTGATGAAGAAAATGAAGAGATGGTGTGATGCCAATTATAACATATGGTTCATTTGGCGCATGCCAGAGGATCCGCATGTTAAGAGAAGGTGGATGTCGTAATGTAATACGACTATATAGTGAAATTATAATCAAAATTGAATTTCTAATTAATATCTAATTATCTTAGTTTAATTATAATTTGAGGTATCTAAACATGGCTTTTATAAAAGCCTCTTAGGTTATTTTCTTATCTTAATAATTAGTAGGTTGAAGGTTAGTTGGTAATTTTACCTTGTATATTGTAAAAACTCTTCTATTATCTTAGAAAGACCATAAATTGATGAAATCAGGTTAGATGAGGTAAATAATTAGTATAGTTCATACAAGTATAAAGTTGAAAATAGGCTTGGGCTAAAAAATCCTTAAGATAGGATAGATTGATACCCGGGGATCAACTGTTTGTGAGACAGGATCAAAATCAGACCTCTGGCCACTGAAATAATAGCCTAAGGCAAACTAGGGTTTTATTTGAAGATCGAAGATTAGAATTTGAGAGCTAGCTTGAAGTTCTTTCTAGAGATGTAAGAATTTTTTAGAAAGGATTTTGGAAGATTTAACAATTGTTGTTCAAAGACAGGGTTTGTATCAATGATTTGGATTTTATATAATATAATTAGGGCTAGCAATTTTGGATAGTTCGTGCAATTGGCATGACATCTATAATTGAAAATTTGATGTTGTTTGGATTATTAGGTGTGCTAAGTGTATACAAAATTTTGTGATAATCTAATAGCGTGGTTTAGAGATATCTAGTTTTAAGCACAAGAGGATTTCAGAAGGTGGCAGTTTGAGGTTGGTTAGGGTTTCTATGATATCTAAATATCTATTTGTCGAATTAAGGTGAAAATAGGCATGGTATTGGAAGACTGAAAGATCAAGCTACACACCAATTTTGAGACAAAGTTAATGGTTGGAGAAGGAGAAATCATTTTTGGAATTTCTGCTTCACTTTTCAAGTTGGCAGTCGAGTGACATTAGTACAATTGTTAGAGGTTTTCTCACAATTTTTAAGTTGGATTGGGCTAAAAATTTCAAGCATTTAGAAGACTTGCATTGACAATTGCATACAAAATTCCACATCAAGTGGACATTCAGATTAGAAATTATAGCTTGTTAAAGCTCACTGATTACAATTGGGATTTACAAGAAAAATCTAAATTGCTTAAATATAAAAGTAACAAGATAATTGGGATTTATGTATGGTTAAGACTACTAAGAAGAGTGTTTTAAGAACTTTTGAATTAAAATTCAGATTATAGTCTTCTCGCATGGGTGAAATCTATTAGGATTTCTTAATTACTTGTGAAACATAATCTCACCTTCCACAATTGAGTACCGGGTGCATTCTTGAGCAAAACTACATATAATACGACAACACAATAAACTACTAAGCCCTAATCTGTAGTAAAGATTATCTTGAGTTGGTCTTTTTGTGTAATTTGAATTTGATTATACCTTAAAAATCCATCGAGGAATGAATAACATTTGTGACCTGCTATGGTGTCAAATATACTATCCATGAAAGATAATGGGAAGTAATCTTTTTTGGTGGCCACATTAAGTTTCCAGAAATCTTGACAAATTTGGATTTTTCTGATCTTTTTTGGCACCATCACGATTGAAAAAATCCACTCACTATTCGGGACTGCGTAAATAAAACCAATCGCAAGAAGCTTGTCCAATTCTTCCTTCACCATGAAGGAATATTTAGGATTAAGGCGATGTTGCCTCTGCCATACTAGTTTAGCGTTCTCCTCTAAAATGATACAATACTCACAAAATTCAATGGGGATACCTTTTAGATCATCATAAGTCGAAGCAAAAGTTGATTTATGATGCAAGAAAAATTCTATCTAGTAAATCAATTCCTATTTCTTAATACCTTTGTAGACCTTAATTATCTGAGGCTCTGCTCTTGTCGCCAAGTTGATAGTTTGACATAAAGGTGAAGCGGCGATGTTTTATTTCAACCCCCCATTGATTAAAAATCAGTTGATAAGTCTGACATATGCGAAGTACTGATTCCTGTGTCCAGAGCACTCACATGATGCATATCATACTTAGTCATCCAATCAATATTAATTTGAGTAGAGATTTTTGAATCCGGTAGGTATATCAAGTACTCCCCCTGACCTCCATATTAATACATCACTCTAGGATATTGGGCTACTTCCATGGGCACCTCCATAATTGATGTTACTGTATCATTATTAGAACTAGGCTCATCGTCCAACGTCAATTCAGAAGCTGACAATTGAGACTCCCCGTGATAGTGTACTAGGTGCATTTGTAACACCATTTTATCTCTGCCCTTACCAATTATCAAGTACCCCAACCCCAATTATTCTTGGCCTTTGCTTGATAAAGCCAAGGTCCTCCCAATAAAATTAGATATAATAAAGTCAAATGTTATAACTGAAAGACGATGTAGTCAATTTTATATGTAATATCGATAATTATACTTTGAACACTCCGTAAAATATCCATTGGTTTAACCCGACTATGATTTGCCATCCTTAACACCAATATTGTGGGTACTAAGTATTCCAAATCTAAAGCATCTATTGTATCAGTATTCATTAAATTGATGCTAAAATCACCATCCACCTAAACACCCGAGATCATAACATTGTCAATCAAAATATTGATGGTTGGTGCACCTAAGTCAGGGTTCAAATTGTCTTCACAAACTTCCTTATTACATTGTCTATATTATGTTAACAATGAATTCAATGTAGAACAATACTTTAGTGTAACCGCTAGAAGTTGCTTCATAGAAATAGAAGGCCGAATAGCATCCAGATCCTTCAAAATGTCATAGGGTTCCATATTTAAGGTAATTCTCAATGCTTTTTTTTTTTCATTGGATTGAGTCTAACTCCGAGAGGTAAGATATTCTTCTACCTTGGATTTGGAATTGGAATAATAGCTTGAGCTTTCTTAAAATTTGTGCCACCAAGAGGATCTTTCAAAGGATAGGACGTTTTTCAAAACTGCGTAGAGAAGAGAAGCTCTTGGAACGGAACCAAAGCCTCCGTAATTGGAACCTCATTGGGTTGCCCAATCAAGTCAAGTCTCATATTGGATAAGAGGCTCGTAATAGGACTTGTATTGGATGTCCCCGTAATTAGATCAAATTGGTCCTTCACATCAAGCTCACCCAAATGTTGAATTGGTCCTTTCTGCTTTTGCTGACTCCTAGTAAAAACGACTTGGACCAATTCTACCCGATTTATCAAAAAAGCTTGAGGACCTTGATTTATCTCTTCAATTTTTCTTTGGCTTTGGTTCTACTAATCTCGATTATTGAAATTGAATGGAGAATTAAATTGTTGATAAATATGCCTTGACTGCTTGCAATTCCCACACACTAATGTATAATCGTCAATGGTTCTAGGATTATGACATTCATTGATATAATGATCAATCTGTCTGTAATAGAAACAATGAAGTGGTCTTCTTGTACCCCTATTAAGCATATTCGGTGTGTCCATTGATATATATCTACTATGCTTGTTCTATATAAGGTTAAAAAATGATCTTGGTTGTCTTATTGATATAGAAGGTACTTGGTTTGATGATGCTAGTAAAGCATATTGGTGATACCTCTACTGCTCCTTACAGTAGTTCTAGGAGTTTAATACAGGCCCTTGATTAAAATTGGAACATTGAAAGTTATTGAATACTCAATTTTGTTGATTAGATCGATTTCCATTCCATCTATATGTATTTCTTGTTTGAACTTGATTGATGTTCCACTGAGTTGGTGGGATCATGGTCTAATTACTAAATTGTTGTTGCTTTTGTCAATTCCAATAATTAGCTATTCAGTACTTTCTTCCGTAAAATATACATTGACCCATCATTTGTAAGGATGAAGGGCATTCTATTACCAAATGACCATGGCCCTTACAATTACTGTACCATACATTGGTCCTAGTATTGGTAGGCTTGTGCCTCTTCTACTTATCTTTGGCCATATTAATGGCCATTTCTTCCATTTTCTTTGTTAAGTTCAATAACAAGGCTTCATTGGAATCTTTTGGAGCTAGTATTATTGGTAACTCTATCGCTTTTTGTTGATATAGAAAATATGGAGCATACATTATTATCACATTTGGTGGTATAGCTTGCAATGGGATGACATTAACTGGCCCCTAAATATTGGCACTAGAATTGACCATTGTTTCTAACATCCATGGATAACTATCCACTGATCCATTCCAGGTCGGATTTTGATAGCTGCCTTGAACTAGAATCATCCTGGCACCCGTAGTTAAAAACTGATTATAATGGCATTCCTTCCAAACCTTGACTTTATTAAGAGATGCAGTTATCGTATTTGGTTTAGCTTCTTTTACAAACATTTTTAGTTTAGGTGGGTGGAATTCATTGATTAATATGGATAATACAAAAGCCTCTAGTATTTGGTGATTTGGCCACTTGCGGAATATATCTATCACACGACTATAGTATGATTCCACTACCTCTCTTAGACTCATTTTTTTAATCATTAATCTTTCTCTAAATCGATTCTAAAAACTAATTGGATAAAAATAGATTAAAAACACATTCTTAAATGCTTTCCAATTAAGAAATTGACCCATTGGTTGACAGTTGTACCATTCAAACGCCATATCCTTCAAGTTTGTTGGCAACCATCGTAACCAAATGTCTTCAATTCTTCCATTATTAGCTAGACATGCTATCAAAAATTGAGACAAATGTTGATCGGAATCTATATCCAAAAAATACCTAAAAGAAAGTAATAGAGCCATGCTTATTATGCGATCACTCACATCACCCATTTGTATTGCTATTAGAACCATTGGACCACCCGTCGCCAATAAAGAGAACAATGCTCCACTTAATCTTTTGTCAAAACAACTAGCACCTTTCCCAATTGATTGTTGTGAATTTTTAAGTTTCCTCAATTTGCTATTATTGTCCCTTACTAATTTATTCAATTCAATTCGAGGTAAAAATGATAAATTTTGAAATACACTGAATTGGCCCTTATTGACCAATAATTTATGATACTCTATGGAACTAGTTTTGACAAAATTGGAAGCTTTTTTTATTGAAAACGTATCCAATAGAGTACTCAATTCTTGTGTGATTCCTCCGCTCGCAGTTAACAACCTCAAAGGAAACATTGGTCTATTGACTAAATTTTCTGCGAGTATTCTTGGCAATTTCTCTAACGGTATATGTTTTTAAAATATTTGATGTTGATCAACTTCTAGTTATACTCGGATATGCTGACACGCATGCAACTATGGTTTAATCCAACTTTGTCGATGATTCCTTTTTAACTTCTGTTCTTGTTCGTTATGCAACAAATTTTTTACTTGTGATCTTTCTATTCTTTCTTTGGACTGCCGTATTCTCTTTACTGTTAAGTTCTCATTCTTAATAACCATACTCTTTCATTATATTTTACTAAATTTGCTTCCTATCTCTCATCTAACTAAACCGGTAGTTAATTCCTAACACTCAATGCTATTATCTATCTCCGGTAGTAGTGCCAAAATGTCATTGTCATTTTTCTTATTCTACTATTCCTTTCAGAATAAACCTGTATAGGAAAATTTGAACATAGGGAAAGACTAAGTGCATGAGTTTTACTTGTTAGGGTCACACAATTAACCATATTCCGAACCACTAAAATACTAAAAAATATTATAATATTTTCTCCCAGTAACAATACTCCTTCATCAACTGATAACAATAGTGTGTAACTCTGCATTCTCAAAAGCCCATTCAAAACACATAATTTCCATCCAACACCAGAATTAACAGACTTCATTCCAATCAATCTGAATTCACATAATTTCTATAATCATAGACTTCCTCTGTCCAAAACACACACAACTCTCAATAAACAACAATCATAATCTTCTAATAACTCCTCATACAATTCAATCACTCAGTATTCCAATTACATAATCAATAACTCATAAATCAATCTTTGATTTATTCCAAAGACTCACTTCTCAATATTCAAAAACTATCTGTTAGTCTTCAACAGCAAAGAAAAACAAAGAAGTAGCGCCAAGCTTAATCTCGACTCATGACTATCACAGTCAGGCCCTCAAACTAACTTCTACAACTCCTATATATTTACTCCCTATTCCCAAATTCTAACCATAATTCTATAATTAACTACTTTTAATAACTAAGTTAATCATCCATCCTCCTGAACTGACTATTCTATAGACTATTAGTCTATTTTACCAATATCTTATAAAAACGAACTAATATCTATTCTACAATGATAGAAATATGTTATTGTATTTATTTCTAGAAGTAATAATAATAAAGAGTCAAATTATTCATCTTGTGAAAGAGAAGCTTTGTTATTAATTTGGGCCATTGCTCATTTTTAATCTTACTTATATGGTCAATATTTCATATAACTAACCATCAACCTTTGAAGTAGCTTATGGAATTAGACAAGCTTACTAACAAGCTTGCATGATGAGCTTTTTTACTTTAAGAATACAACTTTGAGATTGTACATTAGATATCAATTTGAATACCAATGGACTTTCTTGTAATCTATATCTTTTAAAAAAAGACTTAATTAAAGCTTAGTCGTATGAAAATTATAATGAAGAGATAATTCCTAGATGGTATATAGCCATATATTTGACTTTAATATTAGGTTCTACAACCATGGTTTTTGACCAAAATTTAGATAAAAAATTGGATAAGAAACAAGTAATTAGCAATATATAAGAAGATCTTATAATCTTATTCGAGCTTCAATAAAGAACGTTTCTTTGAACTATTTTAAATATAAAAAGAGATAGGATTAGTCACTAAATAATAAGATTTTGTTAGAAGAATAACTTATTATTTTGTGTGTGATTTAATAGAGCTAATCATATAGTTCGAAAGTTAGATCAAAGAACCTTCTTAATATGCCAAGTACATAAAGAACTTGGATATTTTGAGGTATATAGGATACATTCTATGTTTTGTAATCAATATTTGTAGAGTATTATGTATCAAGTGACTATGTATATTTTTCAATGTGAAGTGTGTGATTAAATTAGTTCAAGCTTTAACACCTTATTATCTCAATTGAAGCTATTATTTATTATGGATTTATATTATTGTTGGTTTTTAGACTCTGCTAGACTACTGGTTGTTATCTCAAGTAGAGTTAAATATATATTAATAAGAGTAGAGCATTTTAGCAAGTAGATTGAATTTGTAGTTTTATTACAAAATTCTTCAAAATTGATAGCTATGGCTTTTCTTGATCAAGTATTGGCATATTTTGGAGTACATATTGAAGTCTTAATGAATCAAAGAAGAAATGTTTTTAGGAATTTTGAAGCTTTATGTACTAAAGCTTTGATAGATTATTGTAATACATCTAGAAATCATCCTGAGGTAGACATATGACATATGGCATATTTGATACCACCTCTTTTTAATCTCCTTTCAAGAGATTAGATTCGTCCTTGTTGTAAGAAGCCTTTTAGCTATGCCTCATTTTTTGATAAGGATTTTAGATTTCTTCAAATGTATTTGTCACATACTCTAATAATTTAGCTACTAGAATACTAATTTGGAGGAATACAATTTGGCATTCACATCATTGTGATATTCATCTTCAATAATATGTATTTTGTAGTTCTAATTGATTAAAGGGGCTCCTAAAAAACTAAAAAGAGTACTTGAAAGTGTGTTGGATGTGCATTTGTATTTGGTTTAAATTACATACTTATGATGGATTTGTAGCACTTGATATATTGTATGTAGCAATCTCTGTTTATACAACAATTGTCATGTGATATAGCATCGGATGCCAAATCTTGTTGAATATATGTAATTTAATTTGGTTAGTGGTTTTTCATCCCTTGATAGTTTTTTTGTTAATTGACTTTGTTCATATTAATTAGAATTTGAATATTTAAGTGGAAAAAAAATCTTTGACTTGACATTCTTATCAAGTCAAGTCTTATGAGTGATTTTAAGAATAAAAGAACTTATTGTAAGGATTTTCTTGGCTAAGGTATTTTAGCCATTTTAGTAAAGCTTTAGAATTTCTTTTATTTTCACATTTGTATTTGTAGATTCTCCCTTTGTGGTGTGAGAGACAACTTGACTTAGTTTGATATAAATTTCTAATCTTTCTTTGAAAGTGTGTTGAATGTGTATTTTTATTTGGTTTAATTTACATATTTTATGATTTATTTGTAGCACTCAATGTATTGTGTATAACGATCTTTATTTACATAAAAACTTCTTTAACTACTACTTATACTTAAACAACCATTGTCTTTTATTTCTATAGATTTGATCACAAATCTTTTAATTTTAAGTTTTAATAATTCTATATTCGTGATAGTAGATTGTTTTATCAAGAGAGCACATTTTATACTATGTATAAAATCTATTATAGGTAAAAAAAATAATTGATTTTTTTACCATATTTATTGCTATCATAGATTGTTAAAAGATATTATATTAAATAATGGGACTCAATTTGTATCAAGTTTTTAAAGAACCATTCTTAAAATATTAAAGATAAATATAAAACTATCATTAACTTTATATCTTCAAATTAATGGACAAACAATACATATAAATCAAGTTTTGGAACAATATTTAAGATGCACCATCAACTACCATCAAAATAATTTGGCAAATTTTTTGCCATCAGTAGAATTTTTCTACAATAATATAATATTTTTTTCTATTCAACAATCATATTTTTATGCTAATTATGATTATCATCTATAATTTAATATTTTAAACTTCTCAAGTGTTGATAATTCTAGAATAAAAGATTTGATAAATTATTTATTAGAGCTACATGCAATAATGAAGGTACAATTAAAAGAAGCTTAAGCAAAATAGAAAATTAATGAAAATGCATATTAGAAAGAATAAGCTTTAATTCTATTCTAACAATAAACTATGATTATTGTGTTGTAACAACAAGATTAGTTTCTTTGCAAGAAGTTGGATTTTTGTAGGCTTGGACCATTTTGTATTTGTAAAGAAATTAATCTAGTTGATTATTGATTATATCTATTGGAGTCTATGAAGATCTATCTTCTATTCCATTTATCTTTTTTTGAGCCATACAAAATTGTGAATATATTAAAAAGAAGACAAATGCCACATTTTTCTTATAGAAGTAGACAATATTCAAGAATTTAAAATTGAAAAAGTCTTAAGTTTAAGGTTGTATCAAAATATGTTAGAATATCTTATAAATTAGCACAAATATGATATTAAAGAATGTATATGGAACCAAGATAAGAAGCTTGTAAATTCAATAAAGAATATTGATGCTTTTCATTAATAACATTTGTAAAAATTAAGATAAAGTATCAAGTAATTTTATACTATAAAAGAAAGAAGATATAATAAAGATTGCATGCTATCTTTTATCCTTATTTTTGGTTTTAATATATGTGTGGCACTAAGAAGATAGAATTCAATAATTAATAAATTTAACTCAAGAGCTATTATTTGCTAAGTTATCTAACAAAGCATCAAGATTGTCATAGCCTTTAAGATAATATAATAGAGATAAAGATCCTCAAGAATGGCATGTTTGATATTATAGCCGTAAAAGAGACTTTAAATATTTGGTGATATTATTGAAAGTAGGAACTACCTTGAATGATATTCTAAATATTTTATTTTAAAAAATTTATAAAAATCTCAAAAATAATTAAATAATAGAATGGTATTATTGCCTTGTTATGAAATACTATCAATGGTTGAGAGAACCTATGAACTACTTTTGAAGATAAAAAAGATTAGAGTATGTATCAAATATAATTTGTTGCATCTTGGACTTCTTCAACTTGTGATCACCACTTTTTGTGGAACTTGTTTAAAAAAGAAAAAAAGAGAAATAATGATACAAATATATATATATATATATATTAAAAGAATTAAATAGAAGTAAATAGAAGTAAATAGAAGTAATTAAATATAATAATATTTTATAGAAAAGCTTTTTAGAAGCTTTATAAACTTAAATTTGAATTTATACATGTTTATAGATAAGTGATAGGTTAAAAACTTTGCTAATAAGGTGGCCATATGTTGCACATATTATAACATGTGGTAAAAGTTGGCAATTTGGTGCACATGTAGGGAACTTGTCTTGCAAATTAGGCATGTGTTGGACGACGTATAGAACATTACCACATAGCTCTTAGTTAGATAGAATATATAAAGGCAAAAGTAAGGCCTTCTTTACTCTTGTCAATATCTTTTTTGTTCTTAGTCTTGTTTCAAGAGTCCATAGTCTTCTTGTGTTAGACAATAGTTATTCTAGTCTTAATATTATATTATCTTTGAATAAATATTTATTTTCTTTGAGTGAAATAAGAGTGTATTGATCCTTTATATGTTTGTAAGTCATATCCTTGATAATAATTACATCACATAGTAGTATTATAAAATTTCATTTTGTTGTCTCATTTATTCTTATATTAAGAAGACATTTTACTATCTAATAATCTATCTTATCATTTGAAGAAGGGAGCCTTGTTGGTGAATTTATTTTGAATTATTGATCAATTAATTTATTCATATTATATTAGGTCTTTCCATATTAAAGTTCTTATATGGAGGTTATTCAATGTTTCTTTTTCAAAGGCAAAGTAATTTCTTTAGCTCCATCATTTTGCAATCATAAGCTTTTAAATAGAAAATAAATCTTTTAAAAATCTTTAAAATGATATAGGAATTTTTCTATAAAGATAGCTTCTTTTTAAAAAAAGATTTTCCAATGGCCCTACTCGTTGGGATTTGAAGTAAATTTTTAGAAGAAAGAAGTTATTCAATTCCATATTTTTGATACTTGTTGATACTTCTAAAATCTAATTATTTATATGTTTAAAAATAAAAATTTATGTATATATATATATATATATATATATACATAACTTAAATATTTAAAGTTTTAAAATTACATATATACATAAGATAAATGTTTATTATTTTAAATTATACCAACTAAATCTAATGACGATGTATTAATTATAAAAAATCATGAAGTGGTATAGATTTTTTAAATAAATTTTTAAAATTTTAAAATTCGTAATAAATTTATTTAATTTATAAAATTTAAAGTGCCAATCAGATTTTTAATTATTTTTAGATAAATTTAATTTTTGTAAGACTGCTTTAAACACTTAAGCTTTGCATATGAGTTTATTAAGATAGGATATACATTCAAATTAAATCTCTTATTAACTGTATACATGTGTGTGTACTACTGTGATATATTTTAATAAATACAGTGGAACTTATCACAATATGTAAATAAGAAATGGAAAAAAATCATCCTTTAAAAAATGACTTCTCTTAGGAAGGAATGTTCATAAAGATTTGAAATTTTTTTGACATGAATTTACTAAATTTGAATCAAATTATCTATACATGGAGCATTTGTTTTAAATTCAGGTTAAAAAGTTAAACTGTGTTGTGTGACCCTACTAGAACTTGTTACAATCTGATAGAATAAATCTTTACAGAACTTGTAAATCGTTTTCTTGATATAGGAAAGAAATTCAATCAATGTTGAGGATTTCATTGAGCACTAAACATGAAAAGAAGTTGTTTAGTGGATTATGTTGTTTTAGGTGTTTTTCAAAAGATACTACCTACAGCATCCACTGTTGTTTTACACAACCAATGCTTCCATTTAATTTTGCATAACATTACTCATTGTGTTTGGACTATGAGGACAAAACTAATTGAAATGAAATGTTGAACTGTTAAAATTTGTTTTTTGTTTATTTACTTCCAATCTCAAATACATTGCATCTTGCACTGCAGGCAAGAAAATACAGTCAAACCACATTTTGGCTATGTGCATCATTCAGGTAACGTATTAAAAAAGTCTCTGTTAACAAATGTTTTTGATTGATTGAGGTTCACATGTAAAACTCTCACTCAAGTTTTACAAGTGGAATGAGAGCACCAGACATCCACCCAGCTAAGCAAATTCTCAACCAAAACTTTCATACAGCTAATTAGAGCCTGGCTTCTGTAAGTAGCTGAGAAAATCACAGAGAATTCAACATTGCATACATTGCTGATCACCAGTCTCTTCCAGGCAAAAAATTAGATAATCGATCCAGTCACTATCCAATAAACCATCTAGCATCTGATTTCTTTAAGGTTTGAAGAGTATTCTTAAGGGTATCTGCAAAAACTCTTGGAGGGTAGTTGCATGATTCAAGGATCTCGCTTGAAGGACTCAGAAGCTGTCTTCAACTCCACACATGTACAAATTCATTTACTTTTATTTAGTTTTACTTTAACTTGTATTGCTAAAGTATAAATAAATGATTGTAAACTGATAGCAATATTAGTCCCCTCAATGTCAATAAGCAAAGTTGTGTAATAACAGCAACCAACTTTGGTGTGAGATCAGTTCACAAATTGTTGAGCCCTTCAAGAGCACTCCTGCTTATATCTAGACCAAACTAAATAATTAAATTCACATCACTTAAAGTATGCAGGATTTAGGAAGTTGGAAGCACAATTAGACAAGAAATGTACCACTAAATAAACAATTTTTTAGATCCCACAAATGAGTCACACTGCTCTGTTCAAGTTTCGTACCTGTGATAGTACACTGTCCTAAACAAAGCACCTTTCTCAAGGATCATTAAAGAGTGCACACCTGAAACAACCTGCTCATGAGAAGGTCAGAATCCAACAGATATGATTCCAAGAATGTCGATAAGATGAGCAGAGAGCAACAAGATTTTGAGAATAGTACCATGCAATTGATCACTTCTCAAAATTCTGAATGGGCTTGCATAGGCTAGAAACTGATTAGTAGAAATAGTTTTAAAAAACAGTGAAACTAATGATTGCATGTTGCTTTATAATCTACTTAAAATCTATGCACACCACAGGAAAAGCCTAATTAAAAGAATTTAATTTATCACTCACAACTCTATCATGCATTTCCAATATACACATGATATCTCTCACACCTCTCTATCCTCCCTCAGTTAGTACTGGACTACATTTACTCACTATTAACAAGTTTATTTACCTTCACCAACAACTAAGAACCCTCACATTTTCAAAATGTTGTGGACAAACAAATCCAGTTCCTGTGGTTCTAAATCCTCAGAATAAGTTTTCGTACCACTCATTAGTTCAAGTGAACCTCAATATATCCATGCTTAGCTCAGCATGTGGATTTTATGATGCCTTGAAAAACAACTTAGGCATTCCTGTGGACACCAGCGTGTAAGTTTTAACGTGCATAGCATTTCTTTAGAAAAGACAGTATTGACATGTTGAGAATTTACTGCTGCAGACGAAAAAGTAGATACAACTTGGAAAGGCACGACAAAGAGAACAATACAATTTGTATACCATTGTTATACGTTAAAGATGTACCTGAACATAGAGTACCAAGGTATGATACACGCATTCAGGACAAGTATAAATAAAACTTATAAGCTTTATGCACAATGTCATGATACACCTGCAGCATGACTCATGAAACAGGTTAGAATAACTAAGGATAAACACTCAACATACAAGTCTCCATGTTGTGAAATTTCCAGGATGACAGAAGAATATGCACACAACAACCTGAAGACCCAGCTCAATTATCTGACTCTACATCGTTCCTCTTCCACAAACTTACTAACTTGATTTCTAATCTCGATTTAAAATAGCACAAGCTCAAGTGCTCCTGAAACAGCTCACTAAGAATTGCTGAGGCAAATCAGGATTTAGGAAGTGCATTCACTTGAGTATAACGATACGACAAAGTGAAGGAACCTCGTGTGGTTGATCTAAGCGCAACAGCGAAGCACAAGTTTACCAAATGGACGATCCCAGACCACGCAACACTCGGTGACTTCCCTGCGCCATTGTCTAACTTCTGCAACGGATGCAGTGCCTGGTCCTCTGTGACGGAGGATATGGCAACCATAGAATACCAAAAGCCGACTGCTCCGTACTCGTTAAATCTCGAAAACCCTGCAAAAAACTTAAAAAGAAATGCTATCTCGGTAACACCTTAAAAAGCACCGCTGCCGCCTCACATTTTGATGTGAAAAATTTAACGACGTTGAACTCACCACGTCAGAAATTCGAGACGTTCCCACCCAGACAAGCAAAGAACTTACATCTTAGCAAATGCATCTAGTGCGTGAGAAGAGTCTTACCTCCAATAAGCTTCTCCTCAAAGCATAGTTAGATCCCTTCTGTTGATAAAAAATGTCCAATTCCTGTCAAAAGAAGGGCACTATGCAATTCTCCAATTTAAATCCACGGGACGGAGACATCCAACGATGAAAATAAATAAATGAACAAGTACCCAAACAGCTACTTTTTAAGTTAAACCCATGGCAACTCTAACACCCGAAATGATCAAAGTAAAAGTACATGCAACGCAGCCCTTGACGCAGCCAATTGATTCCCTGGCCTTTGCTCAAATCGTGCCGCGAACGAAACATGTTGGCCTTGACAACAGCCACTTACGACATCCGTTAGCTTGTTCAGCAATAACAAAACAGGAAATGGATAGTGACAAAGTCTGTTGAGTGAGTGAGAGTGAGAGATGGGCTGTACGATAAGCCATCGTCATGGACGAACCTGACATGGAAATGTAGCTATCGTCCTCTCTTTCAACTAGATCCCCCTGTACCAGTTGGAAAATGTGATATCACCTGGTTGGGTCCCCCAGCTCAGATCTGCGTCAGCTGCGCCACGTCCAGGCCAACCCGACGCTGCACCACCATTCATGTGGCGCTGAAAGTGGCAAGCAGCCACATTTCGAGTTCGTAACAGTTTCGGAGAAAGGCCTCAAAATCCCCGGCGAATCACCAACACAATCATGAACCATAAACTGCGAAACTAGACTGACTGAAGCCTTCTGTTTTTTGTAGTGGCGCGCTGCGAGAGCGATCTCAGGCGACACATTCCCAGACAGGTTCAGATCAAGTTGCTGAAGCTCCGCTAGTTCCAAGAGTATCATCAGAGTATAGAAATCCACCTCAGTGGATTTGGAATTCGAAAAATGGGAGTGGAGAGTTTCGCCATTGAAGGCGTTTGTTCATCGCACACTACGGCCTCCATCGCGGAGACTCACACACGCCTGCACGCGCGCTCACGCACAGCTAGAGCGAGAGCGATGCCGCCAAAGTGCCGTCACGACGGCCTCAGCGCCGCGAAATGGCCTTCCTCACTTTTACTGGAATAGGGATGAATGAATAAATTGTGGATGGTGCCGTGATTTCATTCGTTCACAGCTCGGGAGGTTCATCCGGTCCCCGATCGATGAATGAATATATAAACGAACGAATGAACGAATGGATGAACGAATACATGAACAAATAGATGAATGAGTGAACGAGCATAAGACCTCAATGGTAGTATAAGGGTTAAAAATGCATAAAAATGTTTTGATCCAATTGTCCTTAAAACTCTTATGGATTTTAATGCATGAGTGTGTATGTACTAACGAGTTAAACTAAACTAGGTCACATTTGCATTTATCAATACAATTTGATTTTCTTTTGAAATTGACTAAATTATTAGTATGTGAATTTGTCATAATATTGTAAAGCTTCCATCAACTCTCTCTTCTTCTTTTTTCTTTTTCTTTCTTTTTTTTTTTTTAAATTTCAATTCTAAAGATGCTAGATTGATCACGTAATATTGCATTGTAAATGTGAATAAAATAAATAGACATTCCATTGTTTATAATTGCTCAATGATGTAAAATAATTTATTTTCAAATATATAATATAAGGTCAATAGTCAAAAAATGAACATTGCATCTTTTTCTTTTTCTTTTCTTTGCCTTGTCCTCTCATGCAGAAATATATTTAGAAAATGTAGTACACATGACATCATTTATTATTCTAGTTTTTTTGGTTATATTTTTTAATATTATTATATACACACAGGTGGGGAAAGTAGCCATGAGGGCTCTACAAGTAGCCACACCATTCCAAGTCCTAATTTTGATTCCATTGGCACAATGCTTGGGTACCCAAATGTGGGAGGAAGAATGGGAGGTGGGTAAATGTATACATCTAATTTCAATAACTTTTAAACTTTGAATTTCACCAAGAAGGTATATCCAATACTCACGGATTGGCAATGAATCAACTAACATACCATCAATATCCTTCCATGACGAAGCCAATGTCAGAGTCTATAATAACAATGGGTCAACCAGGATCCTTTACTCATCTGACATGGAACAGACCTAGTCGTTATATACCAATAGAGACACCCATTATCCCTGAAGGAGGTGGCAGGAGACCACTTTGCTGCTATCATTGCAGACAAATCAGACATTATGCGAGTGAATGTCTTAATCCAAGGGTCAGTGATGACTATGCTCCAATATGTAGAAATAATAAGCAGTCTGATCACACTTATCAGCAGTGTAATGCGCCTTTTAATTATAATAACTAGGACCAACAAATATAAACAAGCCAATCGACGGAGGATAAAGGTCATGTTCAACGAGACTTACCAGTACATTGTGTCGAGGTGGTGAATGCAATGCTTACCAGAGGCTAATAAAAAGACAAGAATCCAATTTAGGACCTGGATGAACTAATCGCAGGAGAGTAAGTAGCACCGTCCACAGGGCTAAACGAACCAATATCAGTATTGGGACGTATCCCAATATTGAGACTTCAACAAATTAAGGAACACAATTCGATTCCACATGCTAATTTATCGGGACCATCAAGATAGATCCCATCTGACCAAGTACCAATACCTGTACAGCCCAATAAAAGATCTTACACATTAAAGAAACCTTTAGTAGTAGAAAAGTTGATGAAGTTATCAGCGGCAATCTCAATTGTCATGAAGGAATTGCTACCAAACAGAGTAAAATCGAAACCAATGAAATGCAATAGAGCATTGGGAATTACTCTTAATATGGAATCCTATGATATTTTGAAGGATTTGGATGTTATTCAGCCTTCAATTACAATGAAGCAATTTTTGGTTGTAGCATCGGAATGTCGATCTACATTAAATTCAGCATTAATACGATGAAGATCTCGCACTAAAGAAATTCATGAAGTTAACTTAAACCCAGATCCGGGAACACCAACAATCGATGTATCAATCGATGGCATTTTAATTCCAGGGATACAAATTGATGGTGGCTCTAGTGTAAATTTAATGAACGTGGATATAATGGAGGACTTGAATCTAAAGCAATTGCTACCTACGATATTCGTCTTGTGAATAGCAGATCATAGTCGAGTAAAGCTAATGGGAATCTTACACAATATTACCACTGTAATCGTGGGATTGACATACAAAATCGATTATATTGTATTTTGATTACAGAGTTCTACATTATCATATCCCATTTTATTGGACAGACCTTAGCTTTATCAAGCCAAAGCTAAGAACAATTGGGGCCGAATCACATTGATAATTAAAAATGATCATGATCAGATCATTCTATAGATGTACCCGATACAATATCTTGGAGAATTTCAATTGCCAGAATCAAAATTTATATCAGACAATGAGAGTCAATCGATTGAGTAAGATGATGATGCTATAGGTTCATCGTAATTTGGGGTAGGACAAAACACTTCAACGGCAAAGGTAGGAATCTACCAATGTGGAAGTCCCGGTGAATATTTAGTACATCAAGAAGATGCGACTAACTCAGATCATGCTATTGCCGAATGGATGAACAATCCCCCAGTCAATAGAATCAGCATATTGGAACCAAAATTGGGTAGTTTCCATATGTCAGATAATACAAGATATTTAGATTAGGAGAAGCCAATTAAATCAAAGGTTGTTGAAGACCCTGTGTGTCAATCCATTAACTTGGGCACCAACGAAATGCCACAGCTAATTAAAATATATGTCAATATTATAGGTACAGAATTGGATGCTAAAAAATAGTTTTTCGTTCATCTTAAATCTGCCTTTGCGTGGTCGTATGCGGATTTGAAAGGGATTCCAATCAACATGTATGAGCACCAGATTATTTTGGAGGAGGATGTTACGCCAGTTCGTTAAAGACAACACCGACTTAATCCCAAATATTCTCTTTTAGAGAAAAAAGAATTGGATAAACTTCTCAATGTGGGTTTTATTTATCATGTTCCACATAGTGCATGGGTGTCGCCAATCGTGATGGTACCGAAGAAGAATGGAAAAATCAAGATATGTCAGGATTTTCAAAAGTTAAATACAACTATTAAGAAGGACTATTTTTCATTACCATTTACAGACAGTATTTTGGATGCAGTGGCCGGACATAAATGTTACTCATTTTTGGACGGATTTTCGGGGTATAATCAAATTAAAATTGCCAAAGAAGACAAGTTGAAGACTACATTTACCACAAAATGGGATACATTCGCCTATAAAGTAATGCCATTTGGGTTTATAATGCCCTGGCTACTTTTCAACGAGTAATGATTCAAGCATTTCAAGATTACCTACGTTTATCAATGGAGATATTTTTGGACGATTTTTGCACCTTTAGCACAATGGTTGAATATCTAGCATGTCTAGATAACTATTTGAATCAATGTGACAAGTATGGGATATCTTTAAATTTAGAGAAGTGTCAATTTGGCATACCAATGGGGAAGCTATTGGGACACATTGTCTCTGTTGAAGGTATTGCTATGGACCCCGATAAAGTTACTCGTATATTGGATTTACCAAAGCTACATACAGTGTCAGGCATGCGAGGTTTTATCGGCCATGTCAGCTACTATCAGCATTTTATTGAATCCTTTGTGGTTATTTGTCAACCGTTAACCCACTTGTTAAAGAAACCTTAGTCAGATGGATCTAGCCGAATATGGACTGAAGATTATACTTTTGCATTTGACGAATTGAAACGAAAATTGGTATCTGCTTCAATTCTTGTAACACCTTGTTGGATAAAACTGTTTCATGACTATGTAGATGCGTCCAATATTGCTATTGGATCCATTCTCAGTCAAAAGGATGAAAAAAGATTAGATCATCTCATATATTATACAAGTCGACAATTCATTGCTGCAGAACGAAATTATAATACTACCAAGTAAAAAGCCCTCGGAATGATCTATTAAATATAAAAATTCCACCACTATCTACTTAAATATCCATTTTTGTTCCACGTTGATCATGATGCACTTAAGTACATGATAAATAAACCTTAATTGAGTGGACAAATTGCTCGATGGATGTTACTTCTCCAATAATTCAACTTTATGATTAACGTTCGACCCGGCAAGAAACATACCAATACGGATCACTTATCTCGTTTATCTAATATACTAGATAATGAGCCAATAAACAATGCTCTTTTGGACACACAACTATTCACTATGAATGTCATTACACCAGAATATGGTGAATTGATCCAATATCTAACGTTTCAGACTTTTTTATTTTCTTATAATGAAAAATTAAAGAAGCATCTGATTTTAAAAAATGCGTTGTATACCATGATTGGAGATGGCTTATACAAACAAGGGCAGGATGGAATTTTATGCAGTTGCATCTTTCAAAGTAAAGTTCGTAGAATTTTGGAAGGATGTCATTTGGACAGTTGTGGAGGACATTTTGCAGGTGATAGCACCGCACGTAATGCTTTAATGGCTGGATATTGATGGCCAACAATATTTTTGGATGCATGCCAATATGTTCGTCATTGTGATCCTTGTCAACGAATTGATCGCCCTACTAGAACTTCTGCAATACCATTGGTACAAATTTTGGAACGGGCACCATTCGAAAAATGGGATATTGACTTTGTAGGATCCATTGCATCTACCTCTCGAAATAGACATAAACGTTATATTCTAGTAGCTACTGATTAAGTCACCAAATGGGTGGAGGCCATGGCAACGAAAACTGATAATATCAATACCATAGAAATATTTTTATATGAGAACATTATCACTCGTTTTGGCTATCTGAAGGAATTGGTTAGTGATTGCAGAACACATTTTATTAATGCAATAATTGAAGCATTAACAGCGAAGTATGAGATCAAGCACCGTAGACTACACCTTATCATCCATGAGCCAATGGATAGACAAAAAAGACCAACGGTGTCGGGGTAGAGAGAGTTTGCTTCAAGAAAACGCTGGGCTTCTGGCTATCACTAATTATTCAATCAAGCTTGAAAATAAGGGAAGCCCGAATTTTATATATAATTTTTCTCTTTTTGAGTAATTACACCAAATACACAATCCTCAAGTAACCCACAACTTCCAAAATATGATAAAATCTTCTAAATCCTTGTTTATTCTTATGTGGAGATTTTCCCGAACTTCAACACCTCATATCTCTTAATCCGACCGTCCAAACAAACTCAAATTTTACATGAGGTACTGATGTATTCTTATTATCTTCTACAACAATTTTCAACCGCAAATTTATTGCAGATCTTGAGATATCTTGAAATCCCTAACAGTCGCTTCAAACCCTTGTCTTTATACATCCGTGTGCAATTTTCTTCATATCTCACAAAATATAAGCTCAAATGCCACGAAATTTGTATGTATAGCTTTTTAACACAAAATTTTACATTCTTCTAAAAGTTTGAGCGAAAAATTCGTCCAAAAACTCAAGTTATGGCTTCAACCATTACTACAAACAAACCCACTTACTTACTGCTTTTGATTTGGAAGCATCGCCTTCAACTCCTTACAACTCCTTTATATAAACTCCAAAAAAAATATATCTTTCGTGAAAGATGTAGGCCTTGAAACCGCCGTTCTAGTCGCACCTTCCGATCTTCAAAAGCTACTGTAAAACTCCTCGTAATCTCAAAAGAGTTACAGTATGTCTTGAATAAACACCTTAACTTCAAACGGCTATAACTTTTTCACTTTAACTCCAAATCTTCTAATTTTTGTACACAAATTGTTCTCCAAACCCTAAACTTTACAACCTTAGCTTTTAATCTCCGAATGCCTCCTTTGAAGTCGCCGAAACCCTTCTTAAGGTCGCAGGCAGCCTCCTCAAAGCCCATTAGGCATGGTATTCGATCAATAAGGATGAAGTTCCCCAATCCTTGCCTTCATCCGACCATGCCTTGCTTTCATCCCTCCCAATTAGCCTCCTACTAGTTTAGATTTTCATCCTTAGGTTTCCACCTTCTCCCAAGGTTTCATACTAAACATTTAGGTCCTATTTATATATATATATATATATATTAATGTCAAAATCAAAAGAAATAAAGAAACAAAGTAAAGTTTCTTATACCAACTCCTTTTAATTTAATCTACTAGCCACTCTAACACACATCTAGATTTATTTAGAATTAAAATAAGGAAACCCTAATTTTATATATATAAGTTCACCTTTTGGGAGAATTACACCAAATACTTAAGTCTTAAATAACCAACAACACCCAAAATATGGTAGAAGTACTCTAAAACCTTGTATATCCTTGTATGGAAATTCTTCCGAACCTCAACACCTCATAACTCTTAATCCAACCGTCCAAACAAGATCAAAATTAACATGAACTACTGATATGTTGTTATTAATTTGTACAACAAATTTCAATTGCAAATTTGTCGCGGATCTTGAGATATCTTCAAAACCCTAATAGTCGCTTCAAACCCTAATCTTTATATACCTGCACGCAATTTTCTTCATATCTCACAAACCATAAGTCTAAATACTACGAAACTTGTATAGATAACTTTTTAACACAAATTTTTACATTCTCCCAAAGTTTGAGCCAAAATTTCGTTCGAAAACTCAAGTTATGGCTACTGATACTACTTTGAACAAAACCGCTCACTTACTGCCTTTGATTTGAATGCGCTGTCTTTAACTCCCTATAACTCCTTCACATAAACTCCAAATGCAAAATTTTCTTCGCAAAAGATGTATGTCTTAAAGTTGCCCTTCCAGCCGCATCTTTCGATCTCCAAAAGCTTTCGTAAGACTCCTCTTAAACTCAAAAGAGTAACAGTAAGTCTCAAATTGACACCTTAACTTCAAATGGCTATAACTTATTCACCCTAACTCTAAATCCTATAAAATTTGCACAAAAATGGTAGCCAAAACCCTAAACTTTACAACCCTTGCCTTTGATTTCCTAATGGCCTCTTTGAAGTCGCCGAAAATCCTTATCAAGGTCGCAAGCAGCCTCCTAAAAGCCCATTGGGCATGGATTTCGACCAATGGGGATGAAGATCCTTATCTCTACCTTCATCCAACCATGCCTTGGTTTCATCCCTCCCAATTAACCTCCTATTAGTTTAAATCTTCATCTTTAGGCTCCTATCTCCTCTCAAGGCTTCATACTTAACATTAAGGTTCTATAACATTTATATACTATAATCAAACTAAGTAAGGAAAATAAAATAAAGTTTTTTCATACCAACTCTTTTTAATTTAATCTATTATCCACTCTAACATACATTTAGATTTATTAACATTCAATGTGTTCTAACTAATTTTTATATACTATAAGCATTTATACTATGACAACATCTATATTATACGTAAATTCGAGATGGATTTACTCAATGGAGGGAGGGAGTCTCCGTAATAATGATTACCGATAGGATTGGAAACGTTGTGATAGTTAGGATAAAATTGATGGTTAGTTTTGGATACTGAAACTGACTAGTCAAGAAATTAGACATTCTTGATTAGACGTGAGATTAAAGTACACTGGATTAGATATTCTTGATTCGGATCCCGAGTAAGCAGTTAGAAGCGGGGCACTCATAGAAGGTTTCATTGTTGCAAATTTTAGGTATTGTGCTTTGAATTGTAAGCTTTATGACAATAATCAGTAATAGAGTTAGCTCGAGGAAGTATTGATAGTTTGATTTTTATAATGTCGATAGAAAGAGCAAAGAGAGTACAAAAATGATCAAAAAGTCATCGCAATGTGAGGCCTAAGTGCGATCTATAATCGCCGTTGTCGTATTACGTACTTTCCTGCTCAAGAACGCGTCGGGCGTTTGGCTGTAGAAGGTAGTATGGAGATTCACTAATATTCAAGCAGTTTATCAGTTTTTGACTATTAGAATATAAACAACTATAAGAATATACCGTATATCTATACGGATGCCCTTCGACTGCTTGTCGAAGTCCTTTTTGCCCCAGCCGGTAGGTCTCTAGACGTTACAGAGAACCCCGAACAACCCAAACTGCTAATCTTTGATACCGCTTTATACTCACGATCTTGTATCTACTGACTGTCTTGTTAGATTAACCCAATAAATTTCATTCACTCCGCATACTCAATCCTATAGACACCCTTTTAACTCTTCATCACAAACGTAACTCGATTTCACAAAATAGTCAAGAGTAATCAAATCCACTTCATTAAAAATCCCGATTCACCATTACAATACTGACTTCAGCAATGATTGCCTCAGTCTTCCCAAAACCCTATGAAGAAAAAAAACCCAATTCTCTGTCTTTTTTCCCCGCCCGAAGCATGAAATTAGCTCTCTGATTCTTCAAAAACTTCCCAAAACTTATTCTCTCCCCTCTCATTTCTTAACCTTAATTCTGAATTTCTTCAATCCTCCATCTTAGATCCAGAATGGGCTCCCACCATCAGAGCTTGGATCTGAAATTAGCTCTTGTTGTCAAGGCTTTCTCCTCCGTTTTTACATTTAAAAGATCCTTTTATCGAAAACAACGCTCCCTGAAATGGCACAGAGAACAGGACAGCCTGAAACAGAATCGAAACCTCGTAATCGGGACCACATTGAGTCGCCCGACCAAATCAGGTTTCATGTTGGCTAAGATTCCAGTCGTAAGACCCGGATGTTCCCGTAATTGGATCTAATTGGTCCTTCGTGTCAGATTGGATGAGGCCCTTAGTAAGATCTGGATTTTCCCGTAATTGGACCGCATTGGATTGCCCGACCAAGTCAGGTCTCATATAGGGTAAGAGGATCCGGATTAGATTCTTGAAATTAGATCCAATTGGCTCTTCGAACCAGGCTCATCCGTCGCGTGAATTGGTCCTTTTCCTTCCTGCTCACTCCCGTTATTGGAATCGAATGGAGCATTTCAGTATGCCCTGGCTGGCTGTAACGGGGTGACTGAACCTGGCGACTGAGTATTTGCACTGGAGTTGGTCGTTGCTCCCAATATTCAAGGTAATTGAACATTAGTAAAAGTCCCCTTTCTTTATATTTACACGGTATACCCATATTTTAACACAACATCCACCTCCTCTGAACCTGTGCATCCTCCGGTATACACCAATTTATCCAATTACTATTTGATTTAAAATATATCCTCTATGTCTTTGTCCAGTTCGTCTTCTTCACCTTCATTATCCAAATCACTTTCATCTTCTTGCTATGGAATGTCTATACCTTCATTAAAGTCTTCCATATTCATCTCCACGTATCTTCGTTTAAATATTTTTACTCGCTTCCCTAGAATTGGTATTTTCAATTTTTTACCATCTAACTCCCATAATGAGTAAATTGCATTATCATAAATAGTTGTTACTACATATGGTCCAAACCAACATTTTAAAAATTTCCGCAAAATACTATGTTGATTATCCAGACTATTGTCATAAACAAGTACCCAGTCACCTTCCTCGATTGCTTTAGATCTCAATCGATGATGCTTATCGAATTGCGCCTTATTTTGTAACCTTGCTCTTTTTAACCTTTCCAATGCTATTTGCACATCTTTCGATCTTTGCTCCAATTGTTGAATCCTAATAACGAGAAGTCTTTTTCTTGTCAATCCATCTTCCTATGGTAGCATTTTCCAAGTAAGTACCTTTTCTTCAATCGGCATAATTGGTTTTCGACCTGTCGTAAGTTCTACTAGCATATATCCTGTCACCAAACTATGTGTTGTTCGATCAGCCCATAATGCAAATGACAAAAGCCGTGGCCAATCTCTAACTTTTCTATTACAAGCTTTAATTAATGCTTTCACAATCGGTGGGTGACCGCGTTCACTTTTTGCATTCCCTTTTGGATTATAAGTAGTAGTCAGTGATAGTTTAACTCCACATCTTTCAAAGAACTTACAAGCTTCTTGTGCATTTAATTCTCCATGATCTGCAGTGATTTTTCCAATGCATCCATAGTGGCAAATGACATCTTCAAGCAAAAACCTACAAATCCCCTCTGTAGATTTTGTCCTCAACGCTCTTTCTTTTACTTGATTTGATAAATCTTCACAAGCTAAAACCAAATATCTCATCTGCCATAACCCAACTGGCATAATAACCAAATCAACAACCCATTTAAAATGAATAGCCACAAGATACGTAGAATGAAGACCATCTCGATGTCGGATATTAGAATATGATTGACAGATTTCACATGACTCTACAAATGAGAGCACAGCTCGTTACATATTTTTCCACCAATATCGTTCCTTGAGTTTAGCAAAAGTAGCCCAAATTCCTCTATGCCTTGCCCATAAACTATCATGAAACTCCTTTAATAATTTTAGTTTTTCTTCTTTTTTGTCTATCACTCGGTGTGGCATCCCAATTCCTTTTTTCGGTCTCTTCCATAAGAATCCATCTTGAAGTAAAAATCCATATGCTTTTTTTCTTATTTCTTTGAATTTTTCTGTAGACCAATTCTCCTGCTTAGTCAAGGTATTCAAGTAATGACTAATATCCAATAATTCTCCTTCATAAGATTCTTCAAGAAATAGCTTGTCTTCTTTGTTGAGATTTGATATTGAATAGAATTTCAATCCGATGTCATCAATGTCTTCAATCATTTCGTCCTCCCTCTCGTATCTTGCTCAAGATAGCATGTCTGCTACTAAATTATCCTTCCCGATAACATGCTTAAATTCCAGATTTAGTGACTTAATATAAGCAATCCATCTCAATATTGTAATATTTGGCGTTGAACAGTTAATAATCATTCCAAGCAATGGCAAGTAATCTGTTTCAATTACTACTACTACCCCAATCAAATAGTCCTTTTCAGCTTTCATAGCCAAAACAACCCCCCAAAATTCTCTTTTGACTTGCGAATATGCATGCTGACGAATACTTAAAACTTTAGCTCCAAATCGAACTGCAAATCTATTCCCACTTCAATCATCTTGATCCACAGCCCATCCAATGGCAATTGGACTAGCGTCCACAGTAAGAATCACTGGTCTATTGCACTTATAATCAACCTTCCTCAATGTTGGAGGTGACATCAATAATTTCTTCAATCTTTGTATTGCCTCAATATGCCTTTCTTCCCATTTAAATCGGTAACCCTTGCGTAACAGTTCATATAATGGATCCGCTATGTGAGCATAATGAGGGATCCAAATTCGAGAAAATATACATGCACCTAAAAACCTACGAACTTCTATTAAAGAATCACAATCCTCTTTCATTCCTCCAATTGCATCAACTTTAGTCGAATCTGGTTTTCTTCTGTAAGATCCACATAAATGTCCAACAATCACAACCTCTCGTACTCCAAATATGGACTTCATACCCGATAATATAAGATGAACTTCTCCAAGCCGAGTTAAAATCTTTTCACAATCTTGTATATGATCAACAACATATTTGCGACACCCCCTCGTATCTAAAGTTTCATCCTTGTCTCCTTCTCTGCACCGTTTTATAGGAACATCATTCAGAAAAGGCATAGTCTTTTTCAGAATAAAATCTCTCAATACCTTATTCATCTCATTCATCATATGCATAATTGAGTTGGTCGCGCCTTGAGGAAGAGTGCACATTCTAACCAATCCAAGTGGTGTCTTCATTATTGTCATATCTCTACTTCCTTCGATAATTTGAAATTAATCATAACCTGAATACAAGTCATCCATTGAATAGATCGCCCTTCCAACAAACGCCTGAGCAAATTCATCCACAATAGGTCCAATTCCTGCATTCCTAACAATTACTACATTCACCGGTTGCATATCTTAAATAAACCGTAGTGACCCATTCTTCTTAGGTATCGTAAACCATCGACTAGAATATGGCGCAATTGAAGGTTCCAATATTTTCATCTTTATCTTTTCTTTTAATAGTTCAACCAATTTAGGTAAATGTGTCCTCGATACTAGAATCGGTCTTAGATTCCAAGGTACATGCGGTACAGTGAAGATAACCATAGGTGTTATAATATTTGGATCCACACACCCAATTTCATGAGATTCAAAAGCAAACGATCTACCTTGTTTAGCCAACATCTTTTTGAAGCAAGTAATTTCCTCCGGCAATAAAGAACCTTCAGAACCAATCTTCAATTCTTCAAAAGTCTCTTTAGTAAACTGATGTCCAATACTCATTGGATCTCTTAAACTTACTTCTTTTGATACTTCTCCCATTTTTTCTTTAGAATCTTCTGGTAATTAATGGTCCAGCAATAGGCTTTACCTTCTTATCCGCCGTTTTATATCTCGTCTCTACAGTGACTTCTGGTGCTTGAAAAGATTCAAGTACGGTATAAACCTCTCTTGAATGAATCTCAACAATCTTATCATTATCTCCTTACCGAATAGATGTAATCAATTCCAATGAATCTTCCAGTCCATTTTCTTCATAAACATCTAAAATCCTCTCATCATCTTGCAATGTACCTAATTTGCGTAATTGTCCTTCAATATCATATAATCTTTTTCTTTCTTTTCTTTTAAAATCATCAACTTTCTTATACATAATATTTCCATTCTCCAATATACCAATAAAACTCGCATCAAAGGCACCTTCATCTCGCGAGAGTACCTCCTCTTTTGTACCTCCATAATCTCGCTTTACAGTGGTACCTTCCCAAAATCCTTAAATCCTTCTACAATCTTTGGCAATGGTTTCTCCTTCAACCTATCTCGATTCCGTTCATGGTTAGGAGGTACTGTTAGAAATTGTACAGCTTTCCTTTCATCCTCGCTCCGTACCCTTGCATAAGCAGAACCATCGTCAAGTACTTTTGTTTCCATCTGTGTTGTCGTAATATAAGGTTGTCCTAAAATCAACGGATAAGATGTTGTATCTTGAACAAAGAAATGTTGCTCCGTCGCAATATCCCCAATCCGAATTTTGACATCTGAACAAGCTCCATATAATTCGCACCGTGTGTTATTAGCTGCTCGTATTGCCCATCCATGTTCCATATCAATTGGTCATTTTTGCTTCTTATAAAGATCTTTAGACATGAGATTTATTTCAGAACCATGGTCGACTAAAGCAACAACTGGTTCTTCTATATCTCCTACTTTCACCAATATCTCAGTAGTTGCCCTTGTCCAATGCTTTCGAGTATAATGGCTCAAAGTTCCCATTTCATTGTCACTATAATCTTCAAAACGTATTCGTTGATTATACCCATTCTTTTCATTTGTTGGTTGCTTGTAACCAATATCAACCTCTTCTTCATCTTTATATATTCTTGCATCAATAGCATGACTCATTCCAGTTTTGCCCATTAATTATCTCTTTCGCTTAATGCTGTCAATGATAACATCATGAAATTCCTTCTTTGCAATTGCCAAAACTTCTTTCAATTTGAATTCCACCTTAGGATTTAATATCCGTTCTTGCAACACCCCCTTCAAATTTGTTGCCACTTTAATGTCAGAAAGTAGCTTATAAGCAATTGATTTGCCCTTATTTTTTGTCTCCCTTGTTTTTTCTTCCAATGATGCCGAGGTATCCTTTACAAGCAATTCTTGTGAAGCTGCCTCCCGAGCCTTGTCTCCTCGAGTTTGCCTCTTAGAAGAATTTCCTTCTCTATTATCATCAAAATTTCCTCGTCTCTTTTCTTCTATCAAAGCTTCATGTTGGCTCTTAGCAATATATGCATGAACTGAAAGAGACTCAACAGGATCCTCCCAACCTATTCTACCTCGTATTATAGCTGCAGTCCTCAATAATGCTTCTCGAGATAATTTCCCTTCTTACATTGTAGAAATGGCAGAAGCCCAAAACTCACTAGTTTCCGTACTTCCACTAAGGTCATCATCCACTCTAGCACCATAATTTGCACTTTCTCGTGCTACTGTCTCATGCTCTTTTAGGTAATCTTGAACCAATGCTCTCATTCCTCCCTTACCAAAATTGGTTTGAAGAAGATCCTCTCTATTTTTCAATGCTATCTTCCCATCTTTTCAGCAAATAATTCCCTATCGTATCATATTATTAAATTCATTGCAATCTTTTCTAGTGTGAGAAGCGTCATCACACCAAATGCATCTTTGTACATATCCTTGTTTTGAAACATTCTTCGAATTGTTTGTAGAAGTATTCTCTTCAAGTCTTGCCAATTTGATTTGAAGATCTCACATTCCTCGTATAATTTCTTCTATCCCCATATCTGCTTTCTTTGATAAGGATGTCGAAGGTTGAACTGTAGGCATTGTTAGTAGTATTGTACGTATTGGAGCTTTCGGTGCTTGTACTGTTTTCAGAATATTGCTCCTATCCTTCCTCCTTTCTCTTTTTGTAAGCAACCCTACCGCATCTTCAACATTCTTCCACTTTGTTGTCAATCCTTCATCTTCTTCTTTGTCTTCAAGAAGGAGTTCTAATTTTCTTTGCAATTCTCCATCAGCAGCTTGAAGAAATAGATCAACTTTGTTCGGCTCCAATGTCAATTTTTCTATCTTCGACAATTGAGAGTACTGCCTTTCAAATTCCCTTAGTAGCTCTGTTGCATGCAAATTCTTATTGGGCCGTTCAATCCATTCCAAAAACAACTTCTTAGTAAGGCGATCAACATCTTCCAAGAAATATTCGTCTTTCAATGCATGTGAAAAAACCTCCCATGAATTCCCATAACGATCCATAATCGATGTAATGTGGTCTCTTATCTCTAGTATCGTGGCAATTCCAAATAATTCAACCATTTTCTTCTCAAAAACCCAATTTAATTCCATTTCACGAACATAACATCTTAAATACCTTGAAATATTCATCCCATCAAATTGATCAATTTTATTGACCACTGCTTGTAATACTTTGGTTGCCAAAGCTTCTTTTCAATCATTACTTTGCTGTTGCTATATTAATAATGAGAAGGCTTGAAACATACTAGCAATAGATGGATCCATATCCATACCTTGTCCTTAAGAAGAATTCCCACCAGAAACTCCTCCCAATAATCCTTCAAAATTTTTATTTTCGTTTTCAATAAAATAAAGATAAAATCAAACAAAATCCAATACCTTCTACCTCAAGCTTTCACGTCGAGTTCACAACTTGTGTCGTATTACGTGCTTTCCTACTCGAGAACACGTCGGGCGTCTGGCTGTAGAAGGTAGTATGGAGATTCGCTAATATTCAAGCAGTCTATCAGTTTTTGACTGTTGGAATATAAACAATTGCAAGAATGTACCGTAAATCTATATAGATGCCCTTCAACTGCTCGCCAAAATCCTTTTTGTCCCAGCCGGTAGGTCTCTAGACGTTATAGAGAATCACGAACAATCCGGTCTATTAATCTTCGATACCGCTTTATACTCACGATCTTGTATCCACTGACTGTCTCATAAGATTAACCTTATAAATTTCATTCACTCCGCATACTCAATCTTATAGACACCCTTTTAATTCTTCATCACATACATAACTCGATTTCACTAAACAATCAAGAGTAATCAAATCCACTTCATTAAAAATCCCGATTCACCATTACAATACTGACTTCAGCAATGATTACCTCAGTCTTCCCAAAACCCTATGAAGAAAAAAAACCCAATTCTCTGTCTTTTTTTCCCACCCGAAGCATGAAGCTAGCTCTCTGATTCTTCAAAAACTCCCCAAAACTTATTCTCTCCCCTCTCATTTCCTAACCTTAATTCTGAATTTCTTCAATCCTCCGTCTTAGATCCAGAATGGGCTCCCACCGTCAGAGCTTGGATCTGAAATTAGCTCTTGCTGTCAGAGCTTTCTCCTCCATTTTTACCTTTAAAAGATCCTTTTACCGAAAACAACGTTCCCTGAAACGGCACAAAGAACAGGACAGCCTGAAAAAGAATCGAAACCTCGTAATCGGGACCACATTGAGTCGCCCGACCAAATCAGGTTTCATGTTGGCTAAGAGTCCAGTCGTAAGACCCGGATGTTCTCGTAATTGGATCAAATTGGTCCTTCGTGTCAGATTGGCTGAGGCCCGTAGTAAGACCTGGATTTTCTCGTAATTGGACCGCATTGGATTGCCCGACCAAGTCAGGTCTCATATTGGATAAGAGGACCCGGATTGGATTCTTGAAATTAGATCTAATTGGATCTTCGAACCAGGCTCACCCGTCGCGTGAATTGGTCCTTTTTCTTCCTGCTGACTCTCGTTATTGGAATCGAATGGAGCATTTCAGTATGCTCCGACTGACTGTAACGGGGTGACTGAACCTGGCCACTCAGTATTTGCACTGGAGTTGGTCGTTGCTCCCAATATTCGAGGTAATTGAACATTAATACAAGTCCCCTTTCTTTATGTTTTCACGGTATACTCGTGTTACAACATGACACTGTCTCTTGTAGTTATCACCAACATAGAACCGATAAAGTTAGATATCTGTTGGTCATTGAAAAGGCAAAAAGATTTTAGAAATGCACAATTATTTATATTTTTATAAGGATCGGATAAACTACTACCAATAGATGTAGAACAAGTGACAGAATATATAGAAAATTATGATCCAGAGGATAGTTCGAGTGTGATAAGAGGAGTCCTGATAGGGATAGATGAGAATATCTTATACAAGGTCTTGCATTTATCAACCGAAGAGCTTGAGGTGGGAGGAGACGCATCAAATGACTTTAGGTCAGGAGCTATTTCAAAAGAGGAATGTCGTCTCTCAAGCGAAATCAAGGATGGAAGGTATATGAAGTACTTACACCCAAACTTATGAAATGGATGCGGTTCGTTCAAAAGCGGTTAGCATTGAATTGGCATACCACCTACATAGCCAAGCGATTACTATTTTCCGCGATAAGAACATTGAAAGGCATGGTATTCAATTGGGCAGCTTATGTGGCCACAAAGATACATGCAAAAATGGGAGCTAAGCAGAAGTCGAGGAAGTTTGCTTCACTATTATGTTCTAATTATGTAAACTCAGTGATTAACTATACATTGAAAGAGGAATCTCAACCAGTATTTCTAAGTTTACAAACGGGAATAATTAGTCCAGGGATAATAATATTTGAAGTAAAAAAATCTAGCAGAGCGGCAGAATGAGAAGCAAGTTCATTATTTATACCAGAGCAAGTTCCAATTTGACTGACAATAGAGATGTCGACACCAATACTAGTTCCAAGGGAAAGCAACCAATTAGGGTTTCAACGGGGTGTAACGGAAGGGTGGAATCTTAAAGAAGTTATATTGGGTCAAATTTCCCAGCTACAACTTACGGTGAGTAAGCTCGAAGATGAGGGTAGCTTAAAAAGGCAAGTGGAAGCGAGCAAAAAAATAATATTGGAGTAAAATTATAAAATCAAGGAAGAGGAAAATAAGTCATCAGAGTAGAATCAAAATCCAAGATACGAGTAAAGCATGAAATGGATGACAGAGTGGAAAATTGGTCAAAGGAGAAATAGAGGATTCAGCATATCTTGGAAAATCAAAGACAAGAATTACTACAAACTTGCAAATCATATAGATTGGAACAGGACAAGATGAACGCTCAGTTGAAGATGAAACGAGAGAAGGAGGCATTGGAGCTTGAAAAGAAACAATTAGGTGATCAATATCAAAACAAAATAGATGAGCTATAGGCAGAAATTATTGTTTTGAAGGAAACAGTAATAAAATTGGAGAGTGATTTAGTCAGAATTGGTCAGTCACAGACATCTGCCTCAACGGGAGTAAGAATTAGAAAATTAGAGGAGAAAGTACAATAACAGCAGTAACAACTAGAAGCTATAGATGCCAGAATACTCCAATTGGAAGCTTAGGTTCAAAAATTGGGAGCGTATAATGAAGATTTAAAAGCTCAATTAAGGGCAAAGATTCAGGACGAGTCGGAGGAAGAAGATATAGTGTTGGAACAAGACCAAATGGAGCCAGTGCCAAAAATTGAAGACATTGAATAATCCAGTTAAAAGAAAAAAAAAAAAAAAAAAAAAAAAAAAAAAAAAAAAAAAAAAAAAAAAAAAAAAAAAATGATTTTTTTTTATCAATACTGTGTTTGCGAGGATGCTGCACAGTTAGGAGTGGGGCTATGTAGAATAAGTAGTTATTTTCAAAATACAGATACCTAGTGTATAGTATAAATAGGGATGGATAAGTGCTGAAAAGGTGGTTCAGCAGGTAGAATAGTTGAATAGTCAGGAAAAGTAGTTATCATCCATAATATAGGAGTTGGTATCTCAGGATAGTATAAGGAGGATGGGAGAGAGGAAGAAAATGCTAGATTGTAATAGTCATGAGCCGAGGTAAGCTTGGTGCTATCTCTTTTCTTAGTTTTCTTGTTTCTTTTATATTAGTGTTGATTCTAGTGAAGAGAATCGATTTAATGAATCAATGTTTGATTTATAAAGTTATTTATGGATCATTGTTTATCAATTGTTGTGAAAGATTGATGATGTATGGAAGTTTTTAGTCACTGTTTATTGCAAGGTTGTGAATTCAGTGGAGAGGAATTGTAATCGAAGGAATTGTCTCGATTAAATTTTGTGGATTGGAAGTTGTTTGTTCTAGGGTTTGAATTATGCTTGTGTATTCATGAATTACATAGGGTACTGAAATTGATGTCGTGGTTGTTATCGTATTGATATGAGAGGGTGGATTGTAGGAAGAAAAATTAAGTGTTCTTCGACATTGTAAGCATTTAGTTGTAGTGGTTAATTATATAACCCTAACAATTGGAGCTCATATTCATGGTCTTTTTTTGTATTCTAATTCCCCTATATGGATTTATTCTGGGAGGTTTCTTCTAGAATAAGTAAAACGACAATCACAAGAATGCTAAACCGATACGGCAAAGGTAACATTGCCTTAATCTTTAATATTCTCTCATGGTAAAGGAGGAATTGGACAAGCTTCTTGCGGTTGGTTTCATTTATTTGATTTCAAATAGCAAGTGGGTTTCTCCAATCATCATGGTACCTAAAAAGAATGGCAAAATCCGTATTTGTCAGGATTTCTAGAAACTTAATGCGGCCACAAAGAAGGATTACTTTCCATTCCCTTTCATAGATAGTATATTGGACGCCATAGTCAATCACAAATATTATTCATTCTTCGATGGATTTTCCAGATATAATCAAGTTCAAATTGCAACAAAAGACCAGCTTAAGATGACCTTTACTACGGATTGGGACACATTTACTTATCGTGTGATGCCTTTTGGGTTATGTAATACCCTAGCCACGTTTTAGAGAGTGATGACTCAGACCTTCCAAGAATATCTTTGGCTATTTATGGAAATCTTTTTAGATGACTTTTGTACATTCAGTACAAAACAAGATCATCTTAATTTTCTGGACAAATGTTTGGCTTGGTGCATTAAGTTTGGAATATTGTTGAACTCGAAGAAGTATCAATTTGGTGTTCGATCTGGTAAATTATTGGGACATATCATCTCTAGTCTTGGTATTGCTATGGATCTAGACAAAGTGTAGCATATAATGAACTTGCCCCGCCCTGAGACGGTCTCCGGTGTTCGTGGATTTATAGGCTATGTCAATTATTATCGAAGATTCATTTGTTCGTTTGTAATTATTTGTCAACCTTTAATGAATTTACTGAAGAAACTTCTATCAAATGGGACTAGTTCCATCTGGACCATGAAGTATACCGTGGCTTTTGAAGCATTGAAGTCAAAATTGGTCTCTGCACTAATATTGGTAGCTCCTCATTGGACGGAGCTCTTTCATGTGTACATTGATGCATCTAATGTGGCTAATAATTCAGTGTTAAGTTAGAAGGATGACAAGGATCTGGAACATCCTATCTATTATGCCAGTCGGTAATTGGTGGCTGTCGAACGTAATTACACTACTATTGAACGAGAAGCGTTGGACATGATATACTCGATTCAAAAATTTTGACATTATTTGCTTGGGTATCCATTTATTTTTTATGTAGATCATGATGCCTTCAAATATATGATTAATAAGCCTCAATTGAGTGGGCGCATTACCCAATGGGTCTTACTCTTACAAGAGTTCAATTTTACGATTATCATATGACTTGAGAAGAAACATGCTAATACTGATCATTTATCCCGATTGTCTAATATTCTCGACAACGAGCATGTCCCAGATGCTCTTTCCGATGCCAAATTATTTGTGGTGGATGTGATTTTTTCCAAGTATAGTGAAATCATTCAGTTTCTGATCTTCCACACCTTTCTGCCAACTTTCATCGAGAAGCTTAAGAAGCGACTCATTCTGAAGAGTGTCTCATACACAATGATTTGTGATGCTTTGTATAAACAAGGCAAAGATGGTATTTTATGCCATTGTATCTTTCCAAGTGAAGTATAGTCGATCCTCGAAGGTTGCCATTTGGATACTTATAGTGGTCATTTTGTAGGAGATAGTAATGCTCGCAAGGCTTTAATGGCTGGATATTGGTGGCCCACAATGTTTTTTGATGCGCACCAATTTATTCCTCGTTGTGATCCTTGTCAACGAATTGGTCAATCCACAGGCACTTCCGCCATGCCATTAATTCAAATCTTGGCACAAGCACCGTTCAAAAAATGGGGTATTGATTTTGTCGGTCCCAATGCACCAGCATCAAAACCTGGCCAGAAGTGATATATTTTAGTCACCACGGATTATGTAACCAAATAGGCAATGGCTATTGCCACCTGCCATGATAATGCCAGTACAGTGGCTACTTTTTTATATGAGAATATTATAATTCGATTTGGATGTTTGAAAGAATTGGTTAGCGATCACGACAATCATTTCCTAAATACTACTGTAGCTGCCTTGACAAATACATATGAGATTAAGTATCGAAAAACCACTCCATATCATCCTCATGCTAATGGACAAACGGAAAAGACTAACAAAATTTTGAGCAAGGTCTTGACTAAGACAATTTCGGGGACGGGTACCGATTGGGAGACCAAACTCTTTGCATCTTTGTGGACATATCGCATCGCATATAAAGTAACTACCAACTCTACTTTGTTTCAACTAGTTTACGATCAAGAGAAAATTTTACCGATCGAGTTGGAGGTTCAAAGTTTACAGATTACCTTGAATGAATGACTCAGTGATAAAGAGTCATTATATTCTTGATTGGCAAAATTGGAAGTATTGGATGAAATACAGGCTACAGCTCTTTTTCATATGGAAGCAACTCAAAAACGGAGGAAGAGTTATTATGATAGTAAACTGCATCTGAAGTTTTTTATGCCCAATGATTTGGTATTATTGTATGATAGCCAATTTAATCATTTTCCAAAAAAAATTCAAGTTCGTTGGCATGGGCCGTATTCGGTGATTGAGGGTTTTTCCAATGGGTCTGTTCAATTGGAGGATTTCATGGGCCATCACTTCAGTACCCGCATTAACGGGAACTGATTACGCTTATAAAATACATAAAACCCGGGACAGATTTTTATTTTTTTTGGAGGGGTGACTTCGAATGGACACAAGATAGACCTAAGTATGGTATAAGTGCATTAGGATGTAGAAGCGGCTGAAAAGATAGTTAATAATTATTAATGTGTCAGATAGGACGGAGGTGAAAAACAGAAAGTATGGATAACATATTGTTGTGATCACCGGTAGTAAGAGAATAGGAGTGGGGCACCAGTTAGAGGTCATTCTATATTGTCGTTCTTATTTGTTTTCTAAGATTGCTAGTTCTTATATTTTTTACGTTTTCAAGCATAATAGTTTCAATTAAGAGTTTGAGAAGGGGAGCATGATGGCAATTGAAAGTGTAAAGCGAGCTACAGACAAAGAAGACAGTGGCCGAAATGTGAGAGCTAGACGTGCATCAAAACCACCTTCTGTGATAATCGTTACCAATATGGAGCCGATGAAGTTGGATATCTACTGGACGCCAAAATTAATAAAAGACATTTGGAATGTACAATTGTTCTTATTTTTAGACCTATCAGATCGCTTACCATCAATTAATGTGTTATTACTAAAGGAATATATCACAAACTACGACCCGGAGGATGGATCGAATGTGGTACAAGGGCAAATTATTGGGATTGATGGAACAATCCTCGAAAAGGTGATGTGTCTTCCCATTGGAGAAATTGCGGTAGGAGTTGATGACTCAAGCGACTTCAGTCTAGGAAGATAATTCAAAGGAGGTATGTCGGCCTTTGAGAGGAGCCAAGGTTAGCAAAGTGCTGAGGCAATTTCACCAGAACTCGTGAAATGGTTCCGTTTTGTAGTGAGGCGGTTAGGATTGTACCGACATCCCACATATATGTCCAAACGGTTATTGTATGCAGCAATAGGGGCACTGAAAGGGATGGTGTTCAACTGGGCAACGTATATAGCCACTCGTATTCATGCGGAGATATGAGCCAAGTAGATATTGGAGAAATTCACTTATTTGTTTTGTTTCAATTATGTGTATGTTATGATCACGCATACATTGCATCAAACAATGCCAGTAGAGAAAAGTCCTGTATCAATACCAGTGCAAGTACCTCCATAGAGAGAACAAAATTTGTTGGCATAGAATGTCAATACCGCGGATGTAATACACGAAATTGGAGAGTCAAGTCGTACAGTGGCACAAGGGGTCATTTCATTTATTGAATCAGAATGGATTCCAATTTGTTTAGCGATGGAAGAGGAGAATGAAACTCCAATTTTGATGGATATTAATTAGTTGGCGTTTCCACAAGGTCGATTGCCCGAAGGAATACCTCTTAAGAATGCTTTATTGAAGCACATTTCACAAATATATTATATGGTGCGAGCATTGGATGAAAAGGGCAGTAGCAAACGGGATTTAGAGGACAATAAGAAGGTAATATCAGTACAAAACCAAAGAATTGAAGAGCAAGAATGGACGATAAATGTTGATTTCATTGCTCGGAGATGAAATTACTCCGGTTTCAAGAGGACCGTTCTTTGTTGCTCAAAAGCGGCATCTCTTTCTTTTGGTGTAAAATAAGAACGTCTAGATAGGGCATCAGACAAACCTTGTTGTTTTCCTGGTCGATAAGTGATAATGAACTCGAATCTTGACAAAGACATACTCCAACGAGCTTGACGCCGATTCAACACGCGTGTTGACATGAAATACTCGAGGTTCTTGTGATCTGTATACACAGTGACTGGACTAGAAGCGCCTTCTAGATAATGATGCCATTCTTATAAGGAATCCATGATCGCAAGAAGTTCTTTATCGTGGATCTCATAATTGATCTCGGCTGCTGAGAATTTTCTTGAATGAAAAGCTATCAGATGAAGTTTGTCATCTGATCCCATTTGTAATAAAACTGCACCTAAGGCAAAATCTGATGCATCTGTTTCCATAAAAAATACCTTGGAAAAGTCAACACGATATAAGACTGGTGCAGAGACAAACGATGTCTTCAAAGCTTCAAATGCTGCTTCCGCTTCTTGATTCCATTGGAATTTATCTTTACTAGTCAAGCGTGTAAGTGGAGCTGCAACTCGTGAGAAATCTTTGATGAAGATCTGATAGTAATTGGCAAATCCCAAGAAACATTGGACATCTCTTACTATCCTTGGAATCTTCCAATCCATGATTGTTTGGACTTTCTTGGAATCCATCATGAGACCATCATTTGAAATGATGTATCCTAAAAAGTCAACTTGAGTAGTGTGAAATACACACTTTTCCATCTTGGCGTACAATCCTACATCTCTAAGTTTTTGTAATACTTGACGAACATGTATTTCATGTTCTTCGACGTTCTTAGAATAGATCAGGATATCGTCTAGATAGCAGACGACAAAATTGTCTAAGAATTCACGAAATACATCATTTATGAGATGTTGAAAAGCAGCTGGTGCATTCGTGAGTCCAAAGGGCATGACATTATATTCGAAATGTCCATACCTGGTTCGAAACGCAGTCTTCCATTCATCTCCTTCTTTAATCCGTACTAAATTATATACTCCTCTTAGATCTATTTTTGTATAGATCTTAGCTTAATTCAACTGGTCAAGGAGTCCTGATATCAAAGGTAATGGATACCTGTTCTTAATTGTGATCTTGTTGAGTCCTCGATAATCAACACACATTCGTAAAGCTCCATCTTTTTTCTTTACGAATAGAATTGGAGCTCCTGCTGGAGATTTTGAATGGCGTATGAAATTCTTTGCTAAATTCTCGTTAATATATGTCTTGAGTTCAGCCATCTCATCTTGCGATAAACTGTAAATTGGTCCAAATGGTGGCTGAGTTCCTTCCTTGAGGTCGATTGAACAATCATATGGGCGATGCTCAGGAAGAATATCTGCATTCTTTTTTTCAAAAACGTCTTGATACTCCTGATATTGACTTGGAATGCCACTTGAAGTCTTTACGTTTTCAGAAATAGGTGCAGCATAAATAGCAAAAGTTGATCCTTCTTTTGTTGCATATATAAATGCTTTTGCACCTATCAGTACGGGTTTTACTATACTAGACTTATAATTTTTTACTTGGTTGGTAGAACTATTAATAATGCTTTGGAAAAAGTCAAGTTTACGTGAATTCCAATCTATTTGAGGGTTATATTTTTCTAGCCAGGATAAACCTAAAATAACTAGATTGGACGGGGATTTAATTATGTTAAAAGCTATGTAGCTATCATGACCGTCTATTGTTACTTTTATAGGATGAGTTTCATGAGTGACATCTCCAGAAGACAAGGGACGACCATCTATGACTTCTACATGTACTGGTTTAGGTTTCTGTACAAAGGGTATTTTACGACTTTTAACAAATTGTTCATCTAAAAAACATGCTGAGGCTCCCGAATCTAATAAAGCAGAGGCTTTGTAATTCTTAGGTCCTAAATATAAGTCTATTATAAAACAAGGAGAGGGTTCTGAGGAGAGGATAGGACCTTTATTAGGAATTGTACAAGGTTCCAGCTGCACGGTCCTTATTGTAGCTGGACGAATCCGTTTTCCGACATGTTGTCTTCTTTGACCATCGTACCCCTCATTTTATAGTTACGTCATTTCTTTGGACAATGTTGAGCAGTGTGCTTAGGTTCTCCACAATATAAACATAATCCTTCTTGACGACGATGAATCTTTTCTTGCTCAGTTAGGGGTTTAAAACGTACCACGTCAATTTGCATGTCTTCTACTTCCAAATGTACGTTTGGCAAAGATGTTGATGTTGCCATTGAGTAATAACGTTGAGGTTCTCGTGAATGATTCTTGGATCGAAATTCGAAAAGTCGATTATCACATTTTACCGCAAAATCGATTGCTTGACTCAAAGTTTGAGGATCAGGTAAGTTGAGCATCAATTTCTTTACTTCGTATTGCAATCCATAAAGAAATTGACTGATGAGTGCAGCATCATCCCACTTGATGTCAATTTCAAGTTGTCAAAATTGTGAAGCATACATTATTATTGAGCGATTTTCTTCTCGCAGAATTCGGATCTTATTTGTTGCAACACAAGTTGCATCGTGTTCACCATACATAGATCGAAACTCCACCAAAAAAGCTTCCAAATTGTTTAATATTGGATTTTGTTGTTCAAGAAAAGACGAAAACCACGATAATGCAGAACCAAAAAGTAGAGTGCCAATAAACTTGACTTGTGATCCTGGAGTTGGATACCTTTGCGGTTGAAGTTCAATTGCCAATTGTACTTAATTGATGAACCCTCAAAACTTTGATCTCGTACCATCAAATTTCTCGGGTAAGGCAATTCTTGGTTCTCTAGTGCTTACAGGGTGTTGTACAATTGGAGAAGGAACATGATTTGTTGTAGATGTTGAAGCAGCTCCGATCATCTCTATATCCCCACTTTCTGCTATTCTTGTTTTTTCCTGTGTTGGTGAATTGAGTTGATGCATCGCAAGCATTAACTCCCTCATTTGCTCTTGCATTTGTGCCATTGCATTCTTCATTTCAACAAGCTCTGCCATAATAACACTAAGAAGAAAAATTTGTTTGATAGTGCTCAAGACAAAAGAAAAGAAAGACTTGATAACAAAGAAGATACTAAGAACAATATCAGTTTAGAAGTGGGTAATCCGCAAACTTCCTATACGCTTATGTCTTGTCAAGAGAAAGGGATAATCTACTCTTACTCAAGAAAAAAAAAGCTCTGATATTGTAAGTGTACTCTTATAAATCTGTCAAGGAGAAGAACTCGATGAAAAAACAGTTCAGACAAGTAAGCCTTCACTCAAAGAAAAGTAACAAAATATGAATAATAAGTATGTATATTGAAAAGAGAAACTAGAATGGCTATTGCCAAAAGACAAGAAAACTAGAGACCCTTGAAACTAGACTAGAAGCAAAAAAGGAATTGACAAGAGTGAAGAAGCCTTCACTCTTGTCTCTATATATACTATCTAATTAGGGGCTACGTGGCGACGTTCTATAGGACCTCCAATATGTGTTGACTTTGTAGGACACATGCCTTGACTTACAAGGCAAGTTTTTCTACGTGTGGGCCACATAGTTAGCTTGATCTTCAAGCTAACAACATGTGTGGCACATGGCCAACTTGTTGACCACGTTTCTAATCCAAAAAGTCAATTAAAGACACCTATGAAGTCAAAGCAGCGTCTAGGAAGTTTCTAGGAAGCTTCTATATTAAATATTATAGAATTAACTTACTTTTATCTACTTTTACTTACTTCTACCTATTTCTATATGTAATTATTAGCTTACATGATTATGGCCGTGACACACATGTAAAACTTCCTTCAATTTGATCGTCTTTATTTGGTCCTTAACTACAATCTCCTCTACAATGGAGCCAATTCCAATGGCTTGTACCATGCCATTATCTTCCTACCACACTTTTGTTGCTTGAATTTCTTCATAAGTATTAAATGAACACTTATATGGTGTCATGTGCTTAGTAGCACCTGAATCTATAATCCACTTTGAAATAGCAGCCATGGAGATTCCTTTCCTTGAAATAAAAGCATATTCATCTCCACCAAATCTATCACTAGCATTGTTTGCATTTTATCTATCTCTTTTCCTCGCCTTGTAGAAATTTCTAACAAAATGACCTAGTTTTCTAGAAATATAGCAATTCCTCATATTACTTTTTGAATTATCACGTTGGTGAAAATAACTACCTTTGTCTTGTCTTGAAAATAGAGCCGAATGAATACTTGTAAGCTCTTTTTCTTTCCTCTTGGTCACTTCATCGGGAGGTCTTGACATGACATAGTTCATGGTAAGTTTCTTTATGTTGAAGGACTCTAATGCCACAATGAGGTAGTTGTAGGATTTAGAAAGGCTCATGAGCAATGTCAACACAATGTCCTTATCATCAACTAGTTTGTCAACAACTGCTAGTTAGCTAGCAAGTACTTTTACCTTATTTACATGAGCCATAAGGTCATCTCCTTCTTCCATCTTTACTATCAAGAACTTTCTCCTTATCCAAAGGATATTGACAAGGTTTCTACTCTCATAGATGTTGCAAAGAGTCTTCCATGCTTCCGCTGGTCCATTGCAAGCTATAACATGTGAAAAGTTGGCATCATCAAGGTTTGTTGCAATCATCCCAAAAGCCTTCTTTCCATGACGTTTATACTCCTTCTTCACTTTGATATCAGCATCGTTACTTAGAAGTTCTTTACTTTCATCAACAATGTCCCAAAGGTCCAATGAAACCAATAAAAGATCTATTTTCTTCTTCCAATGGTAAAAGTTGTTACCTCTAAACTTTTCAATCACTCTCAAGCTCTCACCTTCACTTGAAGCCATGTCTAGGGAAGGGATGTGTGAAAAAAAATCTAGAAAAGAGAAGATAGAACTGTCAAAATCAACAAGAAGGTGTTGTTGTCTTAGAAACCTAGAATGCCCTCTTTGTAATTATACAAGTGATTTCACTCTTGTATCATTCTCAACTTCACATATAAGACTTCTCACAAGTCTTATATTCTATCTAAACCTCTTGCATAAGCTTTGCCACTTTCAATCACCCCTCTAACCACACAAAATACTTCTCATAATAATACGAGATTCTCTTATGAAGTTAAGAATATGAAAGCACAAAGTTAGAGCACCAATCATGAAACTCAGCAAAGAAATAAAATACTCAAGTTCTAAAATATCATTAAATGGAGTCTAACAATAATCAAGACTATCAATGCATTTAAAAACAAGTAAGAGCAAAAACTACATCAACAACTAGATGCATAAGAAGGATTAGAAGAGTGCAAACTCATACTTCAGCAACAACCATAAGATCTATTCCTCACAACAAGAAAGACTTCAAAGTACTTCAAAACTCACAAGTAAAGGTGAGTGGGTCCAAAACCTATGGAAGATCAAGCTTTTTGAAGACACAATACTATTCATCAGCAAGATTGCACACAAAGAGAGTATGGAATAAGATGTATCTCACTTCTAATATCCATTACTTATAGGTAATGGTTGCTACTCTAAAAGACAACTTCCACTCTTTGACTTTTACACACGTGGCCCTAGGATCCTTTTGGCATCTCATGAGCCTCGAGGATATCTTATGATACATACTAATAATTCATATTGAGTCTTTGGATATTCTTTTGTTAATACTCTATCCTTTTGACTTTGACTCTTGGTCCATGACTTCGTCCTATATCCATTGGATGCCCTTACTATATACCAAGAATCAAACCTTTGAGCACTAGCAACTTATCAAAGTTAATATCCTCTATAACAAACTTATTCTACTTTCACTTTAAAAACTCTTTGAGTAGTCTTTGTTGATCTTCTTTAGTACCTACTACTCGTCTTGGCATTCCAGTTCCTTTCTTTGGTCTCTTCCATAAAAATCCTTCTTGAAGCAAAAATCCTTAAGCCTTCTTTCGTATTTGATTAAACTTTTTTCTTGACCAATTCTCTTATTTTGTCAAGGTATTCAAATAAAGACCAATTTCTTGTAATTCTTCTTCATAAAGCTCTTCAAAAAATATCTTATTTTCTTTATTAAGATTTGATACTAAATAGAATTTTGTTCCAACATCATCAATATCTTCAATCATCTCATCTTCTCTTTCACATACTGCTCGAGATAACATATCTGCTATTGGATTATCTTTTCTCACAACATACCTAAATTCTAAATTTAGTAATTTGATATAAGCAATCCATCTCAACATCACAATATCTGGTGTTGTACAATTGGTAAACGTTCGAAGTAAAGGCAAACAATCTGTTTCAATTACCACCGTAGCTCCTATCAAATAATCCTTTTCACCTTTTATAGCTGAAACAATTTTCCATAGTTTTCTTTTCACCTGTGTATATGTACGTTGGTGAGTACTTAAAACTTTAGCTCTAAATCGCACTACAAATTTGTGTCCATTTCAATCATTCTGACCTATAGCCCATCCAATGGCAATTGGACTAGTATCCACAATAAGAATCACTAGTCTAATTCTCTTATAATCAATTTTTCTCAACATTAGAGATGATATCAATAATTTCTTCAATCTTTGTATTACTTTAATATACTTTTTATCTCATTTAAATCGATAATTCTTACATAACAATTCACACAATGAATCTGCTATGTGAGCATAACAAGGAATTCAAATACAATAGAATATACATGCACCTAAAAACCTACAAACCTTTGTTAAAGAACTACAATCCTCTTTTATTCTCCCAATTGCATCAACTTTAGTCGGATCTGATTTTCTTCCATAAAATCCACATAAATATCCAACAATTGCAACCTCTTGTAGTCCAAATATAGATTTTTTAATTGATAATGTAAGATGAACTTCTCCAAGCCGAGTCAATATTTTTTTATAAACTTGTATATGATCAACAACATACTTGCGACACCCTCTCTTATCTAAAGTTTCATCCTTGTCTTCTGTTTTGCATCCCTTTATAGGAACATCATCTGGAAAAGGCATAGTCTTCTCAAGAATAAAATCTCTCAATACCTTATTCATTCCATTCATCATATGCGCAATTGAATTGATTGCATTCTATTAGATTCCAAGGTTGAAAAAGAGTACTCATTCTAACTAATCCAAGTAGTATTTTTATTGTTGTCATATCTCTACTTCTTTCTATAAGTTGAAATTGATCATCGCCTGAATAAAAATCACTCATTGAATAGATTGCCCTTACTGCAAATGCCTCAGTAAATTCATCTACTATAGGTCCAATTCCTACATTCTATTAGATTCCAAGGTACATGTCATATAATGAAAATAATCATAGGTGTTATAATATTTAGATCCACACATCCGATTTCACAAGATTCAAAGACAAATAATCTACCTTGTTTTCCAACATCTCTTTGAAGTAGGTAATTTCCTTTGGTAATAAAAAACCATCAAAACTAATCTTCACTTTTTCAAAAGTCTCTTTAGTAAACTTGTGACCAATATTCTTTGAATCTCTCAAGCTCCTTTCTCTTGATGCTTTTCTCATTTGTTCTTTAAAATCTTCTGGAAAAAGTCCAACAAATCGGTTTAACTTCCTTATCTACTGTCTTATATTTTATCTCAACTATAACCTCCGGTGCTTGAAAAGATTCAATCATATCATAAACTTCTCTACAATGAATTGGTATAACTTTATCATCATTACCTAATCCAATAGACATAATCAATTCTAAAGGATCTTCTAGTCCATTTTCTTCATAAATATTAGTAATCTTTTCATTATCTTATAATATTCCTAACCTATATAATTTTCGTTCAATAGTACTTAATTCATTTTTTTTTTTTTAAATCATCAATTTTCTTATACATAATGCTTCTATTTTTAAAAATATTAATAAGTCTTCTATTAAAAGTACCTACATCTTGCAAGAATACCTCTCTTTTTGTACCTCTTTAATCTCGCTTTATAGTGGTATTCCCAAAAAATCCTTGAATTCTTCAACAATCCTTGGCAATGGATTATTTTTTTAATTTGTCTCGATTCTGCTCATGATTTGGAGGCTTAATCAAAAATTGTACTACCTTCCTCCCATCCTGACTAAGAATTCGTACAGAAGCTGAACCATCATTAGATACTTTTGTTTCCATCCAAGTTGCAATAATATATGGTTGTCCCAATATAAGAAGATAAGATGTTGCATCTTCAACAAAAAAATTCTGCTCCATTGCAACATCATCAATCCAAATTTTTACATCTGGGCAAGCACCATATAACTTCCCATGCGTATTATTGGCTTCCCATATTGCCCATCCATGCTCCATGTCAATTTGCCATCTTTGCTTCATATAAAGACCTTTAGAGATAAGTTTTATCTTTGAACCATGGTCAATCAAAGCAACAATTAGTTAATCCATATCTCCAATCTTCTCTAATGCCTCTGTAGTTGCTCTAGCCCAATGCTTTCTAGTATAATGACTATAAATCTCTCTATCCTTATTACCTTGATTATCAAAACATACCCTTTGATTATGTCTCCTTCCTTTACTTGCTGATTATTTGTAACAATTATCAAATATATCTTCTTCACCTTCATATATGTGTACATCAATAGCATGATTTAATCTAGCTTCTCCCATTAACTGCCTCTTTTGTTAAATACTATGAATAATGACATCATGGAATTCTTTCCTAGTAATTCCTAAAATTTCTTTCAATGTAAACTCAACCTTAGCATTGAGCACACGTTCAACAAGCACTCCTTTTAAATCTGTTGCCGCTTCAATATCAAAGAGTAGTTTATAAGTTGTCAATTTGCCTTTATCTTTCATCTCATTTGTTTTTTCTTCCAATATTGTTGAAGTATCCTTTGTGGGCAATTCTTATGAAGTCAATGCATGAGCCTTATTTCCTCGAGTTTACCTCTTGGAAGAATTTCCTTCTCTTCTTTTCTTCTATTAAAGCTTCATGTTGGCTTTTATCAATATATACATGTACTGACAAAGCTTCTACATAATCCTCTCAACCCATAGTACCATGAATTTTTGCAGTAGTTCTCAATAAAGCTTCCTATGGCATCTTCTCTTTTTGCATTGTAGAAATAGCAGAAGATCAAAGCCCGCTTGGTTGAACATTTCCAACAAGATTTTGTCTGCGACTATTATCTATCCTAGTTCCATAACTTGCAGCTTCTATTGTAATAATTCCATGTATTGCCAAATAATCTTTAATAAATACTTTCATGCCTCCTTTACCAAAGTTGGTTTGGAAAAGATCACTAGTATCTTCCAATGCAACCTTCTTATCTTTCTCATAAATAACGCCTTGTTGTACCATCTCATCAAATTCACCACAATCTTTTCAAGAATGAAAATCATCATCACACCAAATATATCTTTTCACATACCTTTATTTAAAAGTAGCCTTTGAAATTATTATAGAAGTCTTTTCTTCAAGCCTTGCAAGTTTGATTTGAAGATCTCGCATCCCTCGTACAATCTCCTCAAGTTCTATATCTTCTTTCTTTGGTATAGTCAATTGAGGTTAGACAATAGGCACAGTCAATCTTGTAATTGTCACTGGTGTCTTAGGTACTTGTACCACTCTTCGAGTACTAAACCTATCCTTTCTCCTTTCTTATTTTACAAGTAATCCAATAGCATCTTCAACAGCTCTCCATTTTTTTGTCAATCCTTCCTCTTCTCCCTTATCTTTAAGAAGAACCTCTAACTTCTCTTATTATTCTTCATTAGTACCTTGAAGAAACAATTCAACTTTGTTTAGTTCCAATGTTAACTTTTCCATTTTTGATAATCGAGAAAATTATATTTCAAATTCTCTTAATAATTTTGTAGCTTGCAAATTTTTGTTAGTTCGCTCAATCCATTCTATGAATGATTTTTTGGTAACTTGATCAGTATTCTCTAAAAAATACTCATCTTTCAATGCATGTAAAAATACCTCTCATGAACTTCTAAATTGTGCCATAATAGACCTTATATGCTCTCTTTACCCTGGAGCTGTAGCAAACTCAAATAATTGAATCATCTCCTTATCATAAACGCAATTCAATTCTATATTTCTTATATAATATCTTAAATATTTGGAAATATTCCTCCCGTCAAATTGGTCAACTTTATTAACCACTGCTTGTAAAGCTTTGGTTGTCAAAGCCTCTTTTCGATCATTGCCTAGTCCTTGTTGCATAAATAGTGTAAATACTTGAAACATTTTTGTAATTTTTGGATCAAGATACATACCTTGTTCTCGAGTAAAAATTCTACTTAAAGTTGCGCTTGAATATCCACTTGAAGCTCCTCCCAAAGCTCCATCAAAAAGTCTAAATTCAACCTTCTTTCCTTCTTGTGCCATCAATTCCAAATAACCAAAAATATCATCCGATACCTTCCACCCCAAACTTTCACGTCTGGTTCACCACTTATGACGTATTATATGTTTTGCTCAGGAATGCATTGAGAACTTAACTATGGAAGATGAGATTATGTATCACAAAGAGTCAAAAAATCCTAATAGTTTTTGCCCATATGACAAGAGTATAATCTGAATTTTAATTCAAAAGTGCTTAAAACACTCTTCTTAGTAGTCTTAACCATTCATAAATCCCAATTATCTTGTTACTTTCATATTTAAGCAATTTAGATTTTTCTTATAAGCCCCATTCCTAATCAGTGAGATTTAAGAAGCTGTAACATCCGATCTGATCGTACACTTGATATGGATTTTTGAATGCAATTATCAATGTAAGTCTTCCATATTACCAAGAATTCTAAGCCCAATCCAACTTACAAATTGTGAAAAAGCTTCTAAAAATTACACTAATGTCACTGAGTCTCCAAATTAAAAAATGAAACAGAAATCCCACCAATGATTTCTTCCTTTTCAACTGTTAATATTGTCTCAAAATTGGTATGTAGCTTGATTATTAAGTCTTCCAAGACCATTCCAATTTCCATTTTAATCCAACCGATAGATCTTCAGATATCATAGAAATCATATCCAACTTCAAACTGCCACCTTCTGAAACCCTCTTGTGCAAAAGAACTAGATATCTCTGAACCACGCTTTTAGATTATTTCAAAATTTTGTATACACTTAGCACATCTAATAATCCAAATAACATCAAATTTTCAACTATAGATGTCATGCCAATTGTACAAACTAGCCAAAATTCTAGCTCTAATTATATTATATAAAACCCAAATCACTGATACAAATGCTCACTATGAATAACAATTGCTAAGTCGTCCAAAACCGACCTCAAACAATTCTTACATCTTTGAAAGAACTTTAAGCTAGCTCTCAAATTCTAACCTCCGATCTTTAAATAAATCCCTACTTTGCCATAGGCCATCGTTTTAGTAGCTAGAGGTCTGATTTCAACCCTATCTCACAAACGGTCGACCTTCTAGTATCAATCTATCTTATCCTAAGGATTTTTTAGCCCAATTCTATTTTCAACTTAATCTAAGTACCAACTTTACTAATTATTTACCTCTTCAAATTTGATTTCATCAATTTATGGATTTTCTAAGGTAGTTGAAGAGTCTCTACAACTGTCATGAATATACACATGTAAGCCAATAATTACATGTATAAATAGGTAGAAGGAAATAAAAGAAGGTAAAGTAAGTTAATTCTATAATATTTTATAAAGAAGCTTCTTAGAAGCTTCATAGACACTGCTTTGACTTTACAGGTGTCTTTAATTGACTTTTAGGGATTAAAAACGTGGTCAACAAGTTGGCCATGTACCACACATGTTGTTAGCTTGAAGACCAAGCTAACTATGTAGCCCACACATAGAAAATCTTGCCTTATAAGTCAAGACATGTATCCTACAAATTCAACATATATTGGAGGTCCTATAGAACGTCGCCATGTAGCCCCTAGTAAGATAGTATATATAGAGACAAGAGCAAAGCCTTCTTCACTCTTGTCAACTCCTTTATTACTTCTAGTCTAGATTGGAGGGACTTTGGTTTTCTTATCTTTTGGCAATAGCCATTCCAGTTTCTTTTTTAATATACATATTGAGTTATTTCTATTTTTTTATCTTTCTTTGAAAGAAGTTTCACTTGTTTATTTTTCTTTATCAAGTTCTTATCCTTGACAGATTGACAAGAGTACACTTACAATATCAGAGCTTTGTCTAATCTTGTTTAAGAATGGATAATCCCTTTTTCTTAATAAGACACAAGCATATTAGAAGTTGCGGATTAGCCTCTTCTAAACTGATATTATCTTTAGTATTTTATTTGTTCTAAGGTCTTCTTTTCTATTTGTCTTGAGCGATATTAGACATCTTTTTTTTTTAAGAGTTATCATGGTAGAACTTGCTAAAATGAAGAGTTTAATAGTACAAATGCAAGAGCAATTGAAAGAATTAATGCTTGCGATGCATCAATTCAATTTACCATCTTAGGGAGCAATAAGATTGGTAGGAAGTGAAGATATAGAAATGATTGGAGCTGCTTCAATATCTGCACCAAATCATGTCCCTTCTCCTATGGTGGAATGCCCTTTCAGTATTAGAGAACCTAGAATTGTCCTATCCGAGAAGTTTGATGGCATCATATCAAAGTATAGAAGATTTATCAATCAAGTACAACTTGTGATTGAACTTCAATCCCAAAGCTATCCAACTCTAGGATCGCAAGTTAGATTCATTGATACGCTGTCATATTGTAACACGAGTATACCATGAAAATATAAAGAAAGGGGACTTTTATTAATGTTCGGTCACCTCGAATATTTGGAGCAACGACCAATTCCAGTGCAAATACTGAGAGGCCAAGTTCAGTCACCCCATTACAGTCAGCCAGGGCATACTGAAATGCTCCATTCGATTCCAATAACAGGAGTCAGCAGAAAGGGAAAGGACCAATTCAACGACGGGTGAGCCTAGTTCGAAGAGCCAATTGGATCCAATTTCAAGACATCCAATCCAGGTCCTATTACGAGCCTCATACCCAATATGAGACCTGACTTGGTCGGGCAATCCAATGTGGTCCAATTACGAGAACATCCAAGTCTTACTACGGGCCTCTTAGCCAATATGAGACCTCAATTAGTCGGGCGACTCAATGTGGTCCCAATTACGGGGCTCTGATTCCGTTTCAAACTGTTCCATCCTTTGTGCCATTTCGGGAACGTCCTTTCGGTTAAAGGATCTCTTAAAGGTAAAAACAGAGGAGAAAGCTCAGACGGCGAAGCCAATTCCGAATCCAAGACAGAAGATTGAAGAAATTTAGAAGCTAGGGTTTGAAAGAGGAGAGAATTAGGATTAAAGGGGAAGATAGGTTAAGAAATGAAGGGGGGAGAATAAGGGTTTTAAGGGTCAGAGAGCTAGCTTCATGCCTTGGGAGGGGGGGGGGGGGGGGGAGGAGGGGGGGAGAAAGACAAAGAATTGGATTTTTTTTTTCATAGGGTTTTGGGAAGACTGGGACAGTTGTTGCTGAATAGTCGATGTATTGTACTTGTGAATCGGGGTTTTAATGAAGTGGGTGTGATTATTCTTGACTGTTTTGTAAAATCGAAGTTACGTCTGTGATTGAAGAATTAAAAAGATGTCTATAGGATTGAGTATGCGGAGTAAATGAAATTTATTGGATTAATCTAACAAGACAGTCAATGGATACAAGGTCGTGAGTATAAAGCGGTATCGGAGATTAGCAAATCGGGTTGTTCGGGGTTCTCTGTAACATCTAGAGACCTACTAGCTGGGGCAAAAAAAGATTTTGGTGAGCAATCGAAGGACATCCGTATAGATTTACGGTATATTCTTGCAATCGTTTGTATTTCAACAGTCAAAAACTGATAGACTGCTTGAATATTAGCGAATCTCCATACTACCTTCTACAGCCAGATGTTCGGTGCGTTCTCAAACAGGAAAGCACGTAATATGATAACGCTTCTTTCAAGTTCAGTATTATCATGATTTTCATCTTTTCTTGAAAGACGAGATTTAACATTGGATAATTGAATCTTAAATCCTAATGAAATCTTAAATCCTAAATCAAATCCTAATCCAAATCTTAAACCCTAAATCAAATCCTAACCAAATCTTAAACCCTAAATCAAACTTTAATCAAACCCTAAATCCTAAATAAAATCAAAACCAAATCCTAAACCAAATCCTAATCCAAAACCTAAATCCTAAATCAAATCCTAATCAAATCATGTATCCTAAATAAATGCTAAACAAATCCTAAACTTTAAATCAAACCCTAAATACATCCTAAATCAAATCCTAGTAATTCCTATAATACATTTAAACTACAATAACTAATGAATAAACCGTTGATCTAAACTCAAATTCTGCATACTTCTAAAAAAATAAGTTAACAACAAACACAAAAAATTTGAAAAAGATCGAAATTACCAAATTGACGATAACCTCAAAAATGAGCTCGGGTATTGGCCGACCTCCTTCTCCAATCTTGATGACAATGATCCAAAGCCAATATCTCTTCTTTGCACCATTCGATTGATCTCAAAATTCTCATACACATAGAAAATCAAGTCTTTTATCCTCTCACATAAGTTTCACTCCAATCCAACTAGCGAATTGCAAAAAATCTCAAAAACCCCCACTAGACCTAAAATTCTACTTTCTAAGACCTTCATCCACTTAAACCTCAATATCCCTTAGTTCAATAGTTAGATTGAGCTCAAATTTACAACACATATTAAACACAATTATAACCATAAACCCACAATATTTCACCAAAAGATCTATTAAAACTCTTAAAATCATCCCAAAATGTAAACCCTGTTTTATTTCATAAAACCAAAGTCACCCGAAACAAACCTTGACTTTGCAAAGCTTTTACAAAGTTAAAATAACTTCAAATCATCCAAAATCAATACCTATAAAAAGCTTATTTAATCTGCTATCAAATCCTACTCTTTGATCTACCAAAGAGTCCTAGAGTCATCGTCAAGACTCGGTTTTGTACTTTAGGGTCTGATTTCGATCCTAATTCATAACTAGCCCTCTCTTGATATCAACATCTAGTTCTTTTTAAATAATTTTTACTAGAATTTACTCTTAACTTCCTTCTAAAGATGTCTATATTATTTGTTTTTCCAATCTATCTTATTTTGCCTTATTTTTGGCCCTACAAAGTAAGTAGAAGGTATTTTTTCTAAAAAGAAAGTATTACTACTAAAAGTTTTAATACCTTCCTATCTTTTATCCATATTATCTACCTTTTCTTTTAACTTGGCTCTTCTATAATAAGATCCGTATTATCATTTTTCACCATATAGTCATGTTACAACACAACAACAAATTATAATATGAGGTAAAAAGATAAATGCTCAACTTACCTGATCTTCAAACATTGAGTCACACAATTGACTTACTGTGAAGTGCGACAATTGCCTCTTTTGATTCCAATCTAAGAATCATACAAGTAGACCTCAACATAACTACAATTTAATAACAACACCAACATCTCTTCAGCACATACATTCGACGGTAGAGGATATGCAAATTGATGCAATATGTTTCAAACCTCTTACTGAGCACAAAAAGACTCGTCCTCGTCAAGAAGGATTGTCCTTATATTGTGGAGAACCTAAGTACACTATTCAACATTGCTCAAAGAAGAGACACAACCATAAAATGAGGAGTACGATGATCAAATGAGATAACATGTCGAAAAATAAATTTGTCTAGTTACAGTAGGAATTGTGCAGCTGGAACCTTATACAACTTCTAGTAAAGGTCCTATCCTCTCTTTAGAATCCTCTCCATGTTTTACGATAAATATTATTCTAGGACCTAAATATCTCAAAGCCTCTGCCTAGCTAGACTAAAAAGTCTAAGCATGTTTCTTAGAGGAAAAATTTGTTAAAAGACATAGCATATTTTTAGTAAAAAAACTCAACCTATTCATGTAGAAGTCATAGATGGTCGTCCGTTGTCTTCAGGAGATGTTACTCATAAAATCCTTTCTAAAGAAATAGCAATTAATGGTCATAGTAGCTTTATCATATTTAATATCAAAAGATCTCCTTCTAATCCAATCATTTTATGTTTATAATGGCTAAAAAAATATAACCCTAAGATAGATTAGACTTCTCGTAGTCTTAACTTTGCTGAAAGTATAACTAAGAGTGTAGTTAATCAAGTAAAAAGTCATAGATCTAGTATAATTAAACCTATATTTGTAGGTGCAAGTACTTTCTTGTATGCTGCAAAACAAAGATCACCTTATGTCAATTATGCCACACCTGTTTCTACTGGTGGAAAGACTTCAAGTAGTATTCCAAGCCAATATCAAGAATTTTAAGATGTATTAGAAAAAAAGAATGTGGATACTCTTCCAAAATATCATTCCTATGACTGCTCAATTGTCACCGACACAAAATACAGACTTGAAATCTAACAAGAAGTTCAAGAAGAAGTGGCAGAACTAGATTAAACAAATGAGTACAAGAACAACACCAGAAAGGTGAGCTAGAACTTCAAGAGATGTGTTGTCGAGACTGAAGAATTCTTCAGCCTCGATCCTTATATATACTCCTACTTAGGAAGCTTCTCAAGCTACTTCTATTAACTAGGAAGCTTCTAGAAGGTTTCAGAGGCTTCCTTTCTAGAAGGTTCTAGAAACTTCTCGAGCTACTTCTATTAACTAGGAAGCTTCTAGAAAGTTCCAGGGGATTCCTTTCTAGAAGCTTCTAGAAACTTCTCTCTAAAAGGTTCCACAGGCTTCTCTTCTAGAAGGTTCCAGAGGCTTATTTTCTAGAAGGTTCTAGAAACTTCTCTCTAGAAAGTTCTAAAGAATATGTCCTTAACATCACCCCGTCCTTTAGCTTCGAGGTCTCTGAGAAGCAATGTTGTTGATCAGTACCAACGCAAGAAAATGAAGATCTGTCGCATAACTTCTGCTATGAACTCCAACTGTTGTTCACGAGGCAAGTGGTTCATTGATCCTAGAAGCCAACGGTAGTGGCCCACGCCTTCGACTTTTGACCAAGCATGAACTTCCATGTCTTCATTGTGAAATTATCCTGCAAACACGCCTTCTGGTTGACCATCGTAAGCAGGCTCGATCTCAAATGCGATCACCAGTGATCGGTTACTCGGTATCCTCCGTCGTCGTCGTGGTACATGTAGTTCTTCATCTCGGGGTCGCCTTCGTGAGTTACTCGGTTGCGATACTCTGACTGGCATAGTATCTATCTCTTGGCTATCCATATCAAAAGACCAAACTACGATCTATCTTGGAGAAAATAACTACATCAACTATGAATTTTGCTGGTGCTCTCCCCTTTCCTTATATTGTTGGGAGAACAAGCTTCAGAAAGAAGCTATCATCGAATTGATTTAGGTTTATCGAGATGTCGTTGATGAAACTCCTGTACCTTTTGTAGCGCATTCGTAAGATTTTCAGCTGGCTCCCACATTCGCTCATTAATGTCATAGCCGCACCAATGAATAAGATATTCTAACTTTCCCCACCTTCGCCGTGAATCCAATACCTTTTCAACCTCGTATTCTTCGTGGTTCTCGATTTCAATACTAGGTGGCAGACATTGCACTCTTCTAGGAAAAGATGACTCTCGATAAGGTTCCAACAGAGAAACATGAAAGACTGGATGTACCTTCATAGAAGCCGGTAACTCCAGTCGGTATGCCACTGGATTAATTTGCTTCTGGATGATAAATGGTCCCAATCTTTGATAGTCCAACTTATCACATGGTCGCTTGGTCTTGATATTTCGTCGAAGAAGCTAGGCTTTGTCTCCAACTTTGAAAGTAGGTGCTGGATTCCAAAATCTATCTGCAGACGTCTTATAGGATTCTTGAGCGGATTATAATTGAAGCTTCAACATAGTTTGAAGCTCTGATAGTTGCTTCGTAAATCCTTCAGCTGTTGGATTGTTATTTGTTGACGGACTCAATAAATCAAGCTTCGGATGATACCCATAGTTGGAAAAGAATGGTGTTTATTGAGTCGATGCATGGAGGGTGTTGTTATATGCAAACTCGGCTAGTGGTAGATATGCAGTCCAATCATCTTGCTGATAGTTGATGCTGCATCTTAAGTACTGCTCCAAGACTTGGTTCACTCGTTCCGTTTGGCCATCAGTTTGAGGATAAAAAGCTGAAGAAAGCTTGATATCCACCTTCAATATCCCAAAGAGAGATCTCCAAAACTTTGATACGAACTGGGTACCTCGATCTGATATGATATCATCTGATAGTCCATGATATCGATACACATTATCGAGAAAGAGTCTTGCTGTGACTTCACTGGATGATGTCTTCTTACAAGGAACAAAGTGTGCCATCTTCGTAAGGTGATCTACCACAACAAAGATGCTGTCAAATGAGTTTGATGATGGCAAGTCCGTGATGAAGTCCATAGAAATTGAAGACCATGGTCGACGTGGACTTGGCAATGGCTGTAGAAGTCGATAAGGGCGATGCCGAGGATTCTTAGATCTTGAACAGATGTCACAAGAGAGGATAAAATCTTTCATATCCTTTCACATTTGGGGCCACCAAAAATCTCGAGAAATAAGTTCCAAGGTCTTGTTGAATCCAAAATGTCCCGCAGCTGGAAAATCATGGCGAGATTGAAGAACTCGGAGTCGTGCTAGTCCTTTTGGAATGTACAATCGCTCTTCAAAGTATAAAAGATCTCCCTCCACCTTGAACTTGTCGTCATTGTACGTTGCTTGATATCAATGGCTACTGAATCTTTAATGGTCATAGCACGTACCTGGTTTAGGAAGTGAGCATTAAATGATACAATAGTAGCACAAAGTTGAAATCTCTCTGACTTCAATAACGTTGTACATTGTTGATCAAACGCTGCTTCTCCAACCTTTGGTGCAAGATACGATCTCTTTGATAAAGCATCGGATAGTCCTTGCTGTCTTCCAGGTCGATAAGTGATAACAAAATCGAATCTAGATAGCGACATATTCCACCAAGCTTGGCTCCGATTTAAAACTCGAGCCGTTATGAAATACTCCAAATTCTTGTGATCCGTATATATGGTTACTGGATGTGTAGCTCCTTCAAGAAAGTGACGCCATTCTTCGAAAGAATTCACTATAGCAAGAAGTTCCTTATCGTAGATCTCATAATTGATTTCAGCAGCAGAGAACTTTCGAGAATAGAATGCAACTGGATGGAGCTTCTTATCTTCACTCATTTGTAAAAGCACAGCTTCCAAAGCAAAATCTGAAGCATCAGTTTTTAAATAGAAGGCCTTTGTAAAGTCTAGATGTACCAAAATTGGAGCTGTAGTAAATGCTGTCTTCAAATCTTGAAACGCCTTCTCCGCCAAAGGTCCCCATTCCAACTTATCTTTGCATGTTAATCGAGTGAGAGGAACAGCAACTTGAGAATAATTCTTGATGAAGATCCGATAGAAGTTAGCAAAACCAAGAAAGCATTGTACGTCTCTAACCGTCTTCGGAACCTCCCAAGACATGATTGCTTCTACTTTCTTGGGGTCCATCTTCAAACCTTCTGTAGTCGTAATGAACCCCAAAAATTCCGTCTCCGTCTAGTGAAATAAACACTTTTCTAATTTGGCATATAGTCCTCGCTTGCGTAGTTTCTCCAAGACCAAACGAACATACTCCTCATGCTCTTCCTCGTTTTTAGAGAATATTAGAATATCGTCTAAGTAGATGACAACAAAATCGTCGAGGTGTTCTCGAAAGATGTCATTCATCATATGTTGAAAAATCGCTGGAACATTGGTAAGACCAAAAGGCATGACATTATATTCGAAATGACCATACCTTGTACGAAATGCTGTCTTCCACTCATCGCCTTCCTTGATTCGTACGAGATTATAAGCTCTCCTTAGATCAATTTTTGTAAAGATCTTCGCACATCCAAGTTGTTCTAAGAGACTAGAAATCAAGGATAATGGATAACGATTTTTCTTTGTTACCTCGTTGAGGCCTCGATAGTCCACACACATCCATAATGATCCATCTTTCTTCTTCACAAATAAGATGGGTGCTCCAGCTGATGATTTTGAATGACGAATGAAGTTCTTGGCTAGATTCTCATCGATGTACTTTTGTAACTCTGCCAACTCCGTTTGCGATAGATTGTAGATTGGGCCAAAAGGTGGTTGTACTCCTTCTTGCAAGTCTATGGCACAATCATATGGTCGGTGTTCCGGTAGTATGTCGGCGTTCTTGTTTTGAAACACGTCTTCAAAATCTTTATATTGCTCCGGTATACTTGCTGTTGAGATCTTCTCCTCGGTAGTTGGAGCCGCATAAATGACAAATGGAGTGCCTTCTTTAGATGATCTTATAAACGCTCTTGCTCCAATGAATAAGGATTTCTTTTTTCGAGGTTTTTTACTAGATTTTTTCTTGGGTGGTTTTGTGGGAAAAGTCATCTTCCGCAACCTCCAATCTATCAATGGATTATGTTTTTCCAACCAAGAAAGACCAAGAATAATAGGATTTGATGGGGTTCTAATAATATTAAAAATAATATAACTACTATGGTCTTTAAACGTTACTTCTATAGGTTTTGATTCATGGGTGATGCTACCAGACAATAAAGGTAGCCCATCTATGACCTCAACATGAACAGGTTTTGATTTTTGTACTGAAGGGATCTTATGACGCTTTACAAATTCTTCGTCTAAAAAACAAGCAGATGCTCGTGAGTCTAGTAGTGCTAAGGTTCTCAGTTTTTGAGGGCCGATAAACAGAGGGATTGTAAAACAAAGTGCAGGTTGGGCAGAAAGAAAGGAACTTCATTGTTGTTGGGATATTTCATTGTCCAGCCGCACGGTTCCTACTGTGGCTGGGCATCCTCGTTTTCCTGAACAAATACTCTCCTAGTCTTGACTATGCCTCGATTTTGCTTTTTGGGGCAGTTTCCAACTTTTTGGCCTTCTCCACCACAATACAAGCATAAATTTTCCTCCATACGTCGCTTTTTTTCTTCTATAGTAAGAGATTTGATACGTACTGCATCAATTTGTATGTCTTCCACCTCTGAATGCGAATTCACACCGCTTGCCAACATAGTTGGAGCATGGCGAATTATACGTTGTCTTGAGCGTTGGTCTTGGCGACGTTGGAATAGGCAATTATCACACTTCACAGCTTGGTTAATGGCTTCATTGAGCGTTCGTGGATTAGGAAGAGTTAATAGCAAATCCTTCACATCATCTCTTAAATCCCAATAGAATTGACTCATCAACGCTTCTTCATCCCAATTGATGTCGCATACTAATTGCTTGAAATTCGAAGCATAGACTGATGTAGAACGCATATCTTGTCGTAGCGACCGGATCTTTGTTGTAGTCCATCGAACCTTATCGTGTTCACCAAATGCTTCCGCAAATGCTTCCAAAAAGGTTTCAAAGTTGTTTAATATGGATGATCGTTTCTCAAACAAAGGAGCAAATCATGATAGAGCTTGTCCCGTAAGTAAGGTTCCAACAAGCCCAACACGTGACTCCTCCGTTGGATATCGTTCGGGCTGTAAAACTGTTATCAACCTGATTTGATTGACAAATCCTCGAAACTTGGAATATGTTCCATCAAACTTATCTGGAAGGCTAACTCGAGGCTCCTTATGTTGTAGAACTAGTGGTTCTTGTCGAACCTGAGGTAAAGTTGTTTCTCCAAGTGCCGAAATTTGAGGCTGGTGTAGTTTAGATTGTGCTATCCCAGATACTCCATCATTATGAAGCCTTGCTACCACTCCTTCAATCTCTGCAGTTCTTTGTGATAACGTAGCGAGGGCATTCATAATAGCATCTAATTTAGACTCCAAACTTTTTGTCATACTAATGTCTTGACCTCCGACCATTCTAAAAGAAGGACAAAAAATGACCCTATAAGAGGCAATATTGGTTTATAGGAGGGTAATCCACAACCTATAAAATGCCTTAAGAATTTCAAGATGAGGGATAATCCACTCTCTCCAAGAAGAATAAGACTCCAATATTGTAACAGAAGAAGTATCAGTTTAGAGGAGGGTAATCCGCAACCTCTAAAAAATGCTAGTATACCTTCAAGTAGAAGGGTAATCCACACTCTACTAAGAAAGAACTAGCTCTGATATCTCAAGTTAGTATAGTCTCGACAAACTGTCACGGACACAAAATACAGACTTGAAATCTGACAAGAAGTTCAAGAAGAAGTGACAGAACTAGATTGAACAGATGAGTACAAGAACAACACCAAAAAGGTGAGCTAGAACTCCAAGAGATGTGTTGTCGAGACTGAAGAATTCTTCAGCCTCGATCCTTATATATACTCCTACTTAGGAAGCTTCTCGAGCTACTTCTATTAACTAGGAAGCTTCTAGAAGGTTCCAGAGGCTTCCTTTCTAGAAGGTTCTAGAAACTTCTCGAACTACTTCTATTAACTAGGAAGCTTCTAGAAAGTTCCAGGGGATTCCTTTCTAGAAGCTTCTATAAACTTCTCTTTTAGAAGGTTCCAGAGACTTCTTTTCTAGAAGCTTCTAGAAACTTCTCTCTAAAAGGTTTCAGAGGCTTCTCTTCTAGAAGGTTCCAGAGGCTTGTTTTCTAGAAGGTTCTAGAAACTTCTCTTTAGAAAGTTCTAAGGAATATGTCCCTAACATCAATTGATCTTCAAGAAGGAGCACAACCGCCATTTGGACCAATCTATAATTTATCACAAAATGAGTTAGTTGAACTCAAGGAATATATTCAAGAAAATGTGGCCAAGAACTTCATACGCCATTCCAAATCTCTATTAAGAGTTTCAATTTTATTTGTGAAGAAAAAAGATTGATCATTGTGGATGTGTGTTGATTATCGAGGAGTCAAAAAAAATCACTATTAAAAATATGTACCTGCTACTTTTGATATCTAAATTCCTTGATCAATTGAATCAAGCTATGATCTATACAAAAATAGATATACGGGGAGCATACAATTTGGTACGCATCAAAGAAAGAGATGAATGGAAGACTGCGTTTCGAACAAGGTATGGACATTTCAAATACAACGTCATGCCTTTTGCACTTACAAATGTACCAATATTTATGAATGATAAAAATCCAAAATCTAATGAATGATGTCTTTTGGGAGTATTTAGATAATTTTGTTGTCTGTTACCTAGACGACATCTTAATCTATTTTAAGAACTGAGAAGATCATGTTCTCCAAGTATTACAAAAACTAAGAGATGCAGGACTCTATGCCAAGATAGAAAAGTTTGTATTTCATACTACTCAAGTTGACATCTTACGATACATCATTTCAAATGACAGACTTATGATGGATCCTAAGAAAGTTCAAACTATTATGGATTGAAAGATCCCAAAAATGGTAAGAAATGTCTAATGTTTTTTGGGATTTATCAACTACTATTGGATCTTCATCAAAGACTTCTTTCACGTTGTAGCTCCACTTACACGTTTGACTTGCAAAGACAAACTTCAATAGAATCAAGAAGCGGAAGTAGCATTTGAAGCTTTAAAGACATCCTTTGTTTCTGCACCAATCTTGTATCACGTCGATTTTTCTAAGCCATTTCTTATAGAAATAGATGCATCACATTTTGCTTTGCGTATCGTATTATCACAAATGAGAATAGATGATAAACTTCACCCAATAGGTTTTCATTCTAGAAAATTTTCAGCAATCGTAATCAACTACAAGATCCACAACAAAAAACTTCTTGTAATCATCGATTTGTTTCAAGAATGGTGCCATTATCTAGAAGGTGCTTCAAGCTCAATCACAGTGTATACGGATCATAAGAACCTTGAATATTTTATGTAAGCACGTGTTTTGAATCGCCACCAAGCCTATTGGAGTATGTCTTTATCAAAATTCAAATTCAAGATCACTTATCGACTAGAAAAAAAAAACAAGGTTTGTCAAATGCACTCTTTAGATGATCTTATCTTGCACCAAAAGAAGGAGATGCTACTTTTGATCAAGAATGGACTATTCTCTTGAAGCTAGAGCATCTTCATCTTCGAGCAATGAAATCAACACTAACTGTTGCTTCAACTTTCATTAAGCAAGTTCAGTCAAGTATGTCTTCTGATCCTCTTATTTGTGATATTAAGAAAAATCCTTCAAAGTCTCATGATACTTTTAAGTTTGAATTCAAGAAGAATCTACTATATTTTGAGGAATACCTATATGTTTGAAAAGATGAAGCTTGATTACATATTCTTCAAGCTCATCATGATTTTTCAGCAGCAGGAGAATTTGGATACAATAAAACTTTGGAACTAATATCCAAGGACATTTGGTGGCTCCAAATGTGGAAAGTAGTTAAAGATTTTGTACAATCATGTGATGTTTGCTTGAGATCAAAAACTCCTCGTCATCGACCTTATGGACTTCTTCAGCCTTTACCCATTTTTGAACAACCATGGTCTACTGTTTCTATGGATTTCATCACAGATCTTTCAATCTCAAATTCTCAAGACTCTATAATTGTAATAGTAGATCATTGTACCAAAATGGCACATTTTTTATCATGCACGAAATCTATCATAAGTGAAGAAATATTTAAGCTCTTTCTTGACAATATCTATTGCTATCATGGATTATCTAAGGATATTATATCAGATAAGGGAACTCAATTTGTATCAAGATTTTAGCGAACTCTTTTCAAGATTCTAAAAGTGGATATAAAACTATCTTTGGTATTCCATCCTCAAACTGATGGACAAACAGAGCATATTAATCAAATTTTAGAGCAAGATTTAAGATGTACAATTAACTACCAACAAGATAATTAGATAATTCTTTTGCTATTGGCAAAGTTTGCTTACAATAACATGGTACATTCTTCTAAAAAATAAACACCTTTCTTTGCTATTTATGGATATCATCCACGACTTGATACTTTTGACTTTTTAAAAGTTGATAATCTTGCTGCAAAAGATTTGGCAATTCATTTGTCCGAGCTACATGCATCGATGAAGGCGCAGTTAAAAGAAAATCAAGAACAACAAAAGGTCAATATAAATGTCTATCGAAAGGAACAACTATCATTCCACATGGGTAATAAGGTATGGTTACTTCATCGCAATATTAAGACCACTTGCCCTTATGACAAGTTGGACTATCGAAGGCTTGGACCATTTTCTATTTCTGCTTAAATCAATCCAGTTGCATATTGTTTATATCTACCGGAGTCAACAAAAATCTATGTGGTATTCCACGTGTCTCTTCTTGAACCATACAAGATAGTGGATATACCAAAAAGAAGACAGGCTCTACCTCCTCCTATAGAAGTGGACAATAATGAAGAGTTTGAAGTGGAAGAAGTCTTAGATTCAAGGCCGCACCAAAATAAATTGGAATATCTTGTCTATTGGTATGGATATGATATTAGTGAACGCACAGGGGAGCTAGTAAAGAATCTTGTAAATACAGTAAAGATAGTGGAGGCTTTTCATCGACGACATCAATCAAAAATAAGATGAAAACCTTCTTTATAAAAGAAATAAGATCTAGGCAAGATATCATTCTACTTTTAATCCTTGTTTGTAGCTTCTTTATAGTTGTGATGTTCAAGAGATGGAGAACCAATAATCAGTGGATTTGACTCAAGAGCCTTTATTTTTTGACCTGTCGGATGAGTCATTATAATTGTCTCAACCTTTGAGTCGACATAATCAAAATGAAGATCTTCAAGAATGACATGTTCTTCCTCGAATAGATGACAAGATATAATGCATTTGATATCACGACCTTGGAAGAGACTCCCGATGTTTGGTGATTTTACTAGAAGTAGGAACAACTCTTGATGGTTTTCCAAATATTTTATTTGAAGGAAGTTATGAAGGCCTCAACAATGATCAAATAACAGGGTGGTCTTTCCGCCCTAGTACGGGCCCCTACCGATGGTTGAGAGGACCTATCAATCATCTTTGAAGAGAATAAAGATCAGAGTATGTGGCGAATACAATTCGTCACATCATAGATTTTTTCAACATATGATTATTGCTCCTAGTGGAACTCGTCTCTAGAAGGGGAGATTATGTCATGAACATATACATATAAGCTAATAATTACATGTATAACTAGGTAGAAGTAAATAAAAGTAGATAAAAGTAAGTTAATTCTATAGTATTGAATATAAAAACTTCCAAGAAGCTTTATAGATGCTACTTTGCTTTATAAGAGTCTTTAATTGAATTTTTGAATTAAAAATATGGTCAACAAGTTGGCCATGTGCCACACATGTTGTTAGCTTGAAGACCAAGCTAACTATGTGGCCCACATGAAGAAAAACTTGCCTTATAAGTCAAGACATGTATCATACAAAGTCAACACATATTGAAGGTCCTATAGAACATCGCCACATAGCCCCTAGTAAGATAGTATATATAGAGACAAGAGTGAAGCCTTCTTCACTCTTGTCAACTCCTTTCTTGCTACTAGTCTAGTTTCAAGGGACTTTGGTTTTTTTGTCTTTTGGCAATAGCCATTCCAGTTTCTTTCTTAATATACATATTGAGTTATTTCTATTTTGTCATATTTCTTTGAAAGAAGTCTCACTTGTTTATTTGTCTTTATCAAGTTCTTGTCCTTCACAACAATGTAGAAGGTAAAATTACTAACTTACCATCAATCGAGTAATTATTAAGATAAAAAAATAACCTAAGAGGCTTTTATAAAAGCCATGTTTAGATATCTCTAATTACTATTGAATTAAGATAATAAAAAATTAATTAGAAATTTGATTTTGATTATAATTTTATTATATACTTGTATTATATCACGACAACAAGAAGCGCTCATCATATGTTGAAAAAATTTACAATGCGACGAATTGTATTTGCCACATAATGAGATCTTTATTTTCTTCGAAAATAGATGATAGAGCCTCTCAACCGTCGATAGTATCCCATATCAAGGCGGGAAGACCACCCAGTTATTTGATCATTGTTGAAGCCTTCATAACTTCATTCAAATAAAACATTTGGAACACCTTCTAAAGTTGTTCATACCTCTAATAAAATCACCAAATATTGGGAGTCTTTTCCAAGGTCATGATACCAAACGCGTTGTATCTCGCTGTTGTATTGTGGTTTGGCTACTATATGAAAATAATGTAATTATGTACTTGACATATAATTTATTAAGTAACATGGTGAGAGCCATATTAGTAGATTTTAATTGATTATAGAATATAATTTAATTATTCCCTTGAAAAGAGGTTGTTTAAAAAGATTACTACAGAATTTGTATAACTTTAATTTTCTTTTGATAGTGGCCTTTAAGATTGGTTTAGTTCATAGTAACTTCTAAATATTTAGAGTCACCTTTTTTAGACATTGATGACCTTTGAAAACTTCTTTTGATGCTTTTATTTAGTGTTTAGAGCAGAAATTATCTAAATCTTATCAGAAAAAGGATTGAAGAAGGGTTTTGGTAGCAAAGAGAGTAATTAGAGCACCAATATAGATGAATGGAGATGAATAATGAAAATCTCCACTTCTATTGGTCAAAAATCATGACCAATGGGCTTTGAGGAGGCTGCCCGAGGCCATATTAGAAATTAGGGTTGGTTTTTCGGGACCATTCGAGCTTTAAGGGTTGGGTCAAAAGGTTTAGGTTTTTGGCTATGGTTTTGGTTCAAGTTTTGTGTCATTTGGGGTTTTTATGAAGAAGTTATAGGCGCTCAAAGTTAAGGTGTAAGTTTTGGACCTACTGTCACTCTTTTTGGCATAACGCACGCGTACAGACAGCAATTGAGGATAGAGGACCGCGACTAGAGAGAGAACTTTTGCGGCTATACTTTTTACATACTGCTTACTAGATTATAAGTTGGCATGAAGGAGTTATTGGATTTTGAAGTCAATGCTTGCAATCTAAGGGTAGTAAGTAAACCGATTTACTAGTGGTTGTCTCTTGAGCTATATCTTGAGAAATTTGACAAGATTTTGGCTCAAAATTTCATGGAATGTGTAATTTTATGTTAATAAACTTTGTGTATAAGTTTTATGACATTTGGAGTTTGGATTTTTGAGATATAAGGAAAAACGCTTTTCGGATGCTTGTAAATTAGGGTTTAGAGTGCTTACTAGGGTTTCTTAGATGCCAAAAGATCGGGAGTAAATTTGTGGTAGTTATTTTTTGAAGTAAAAGTTAAGGATGAATTCTACCTATCTTGTAAATTTAAAACAAACAAAACAGTTAGATCAATAGTTATGATTTTCTAAAGTTCAAGGCAAGAAAACCCCTTGCGGGAAAAATATGTTTTGAAGGAATTTTGTTATATTTAGAGTTTTATACAAAAATAAAGGAGTTTTGGAAGCTAAGACAAGAATCACATAAAGGTTTAAGCTACACTCTCTACAGTTAGATATCCAATATATTCCTAGATAGCAAATCATGCCATACGACATCGCCATCTACTCGACAAAGAATATGTCGTTTCTTGAAGATCTTCATCTCAATTGCATCGTCTTGAAGCTTGTGACAATTTTAATGTCTTATCCAATAGATCTGCAAATGAAAGCTCTTGAGTAGAATCACCAAGTTGTTGGTTCTCCATCTCTTGAACGTCACAATTACAAAAAGGCTACAAATAATTATTGAAAGTTGAATGTTATCTTACATAGATCTTGTTTCTTTTATAAGGAAGGTTTTCATCTTGATTTTGATGGATGTCATCAATGAAAAGCTTCCACTGCCTTTGTTGCATTTGTAAAATTCTTTACGGGCTCTCATGTGCATTTACTAATATCATATCTATGCCAATGGTTAAAATATTCCAATTTATTTGGCATTGTTTTGAATCTGAGACTTCTTCTACTTTGAACTCTTCAATATTGTCCACTTCTATGGGAGGAGGTAGAGCTTGTCTTCTTCTTAATATATTTACTATCTTATATGATTTAAAAAGATAAATGTAGAATACTGGATAGATTTTTATTGACTCTAATAGATATAAATAATATTCAAGTAGATTAATTTGTATAAAAATAGAAAATCGTCTAAGCTTTTGATAGTTCAACTTGTCACAAGAACAAGTGGTCTCTACATTGTGACGAAGAAACTCTACCTTGTCACCTATGTGGAATGGTAGTTATTCCTTACAATAGACATTAACATTAACCTTTTGTTGTTCTTGAGCTTCTTTTAACTGCGCCTTCATTGATGCATGTAGCTCGGACAAATGAATTGCCAAATCTTTCGCAGTAAGATTATGAACTTTTGAAAAGTCAAAAGTATCAAGTCGTGGATGATAACCATAATTAGCAAAGAAAGGTGTTCGTTTTATAAAAGAATGAACTGTGTTATTGTAAGCAAACTCTACTAATGGCAAAAGAGTTGTTCAATCATCTTGTTGGTAGTTGATAGTACATCTTAAATACTACTCCAAAACTTGATTAATACGCTCCGTTTGTCCATCAATTTGAGGATGAAATGCCGAAGATAGTTTTATAATCACTTTTAGAATCTTAAAAAGTGTCCACCAAAGTCTTGATACAAATTGAGTTTCCCTATCTGACATAATATCCTTGCATAATCCATAATAGCGATAGATATTGTCAAGAAAGAGCTTAAATATTTCTTCACCTATAATAGATTTAGTACATGATAAAAAAATGTTCCATTTTGGTACAATGATCTACTATTACAATTATAGAGTCTTGAGAATTTGAGATTGGAAGATCTGTGATGAAATCCATAGAAACAGTAGACCATGGTTGTTCAAAAATGGGTAAAGGCTGAAGAAGTCCGTAAGGTCGATGACGAGGAGTTTTTGATCTCAAGCAAACATCACATGATTGTACAAAATCTTTAACTACTTTCCACATTTGGAGCCACCAAAAGTCCTTGGATATTAGTTCCAAAGTTTTATTGTATCCAAATTCTCCTGCTACTGAAAAGTCATGACGAGCTTGAAGAACACGTAATCAAGCTTCATCTTTTCAAACATATAGGTATTCCTCAAAATATAGTAGATTCTTCTTGAATTCAAACTTGAAAGTATCATGAGACTTTGAAGGATTTTCCTTAATATCACAAATAAGAGGATCAGAAGACATACTTGACTGAACTTGCTTAATGAAAGTTGAATCAACAGTTAGTGTTGATTTTATTGCTCAAAGATGAAGATGCTCTAGCTTTAAGAGAATAGTCCATTGTTGTTCAAAAGCAACATCTCTTTCTTTTGGTGCAAGATAAGATAATCTAGAGAGTGCATTTGACAAACCTTGTTTTTTTTTTCTAGTCGATAAGTGATCTTGAATTTGAATCTTGACAAAGACATACTCCAACTGGCTTGGCGACTATTCAATACATGTCCTGATATAAAATATTTAAGATTCTTGATATCCAGATATATGGTGATTAGGCTAGAAGCAGCTTTTGGATAATGGCACCATTCTTGAAACAAATCCACAATTACAAAAAGTTTTTTATCATGGATCTTGTAGTTGATTACGGTTGTTGAAAATTTTCTGGAATGAAAAGCTATTGGATGAAGTTAATCATCTCTTTCCATTTGTAACAATACGACAGCCAAAAGAAAGTTTGATGCGTCTGTTTCCATAAAAAATGGCTTAGAAAAATAAATGCCATACAAATTTAATATAGAAACAAAGGTTGTCTTTAAAGCTTCAAATGTTACTTCCGCTTCTTGATTCCATTGAAGTTCGTCTTTACAAGTCAAACGTGTAAGTGGAGCTACAATTTGAGAGAAGTCTTTGATGAAGATTCGATAGTAGTTGGCAAATCTCAAAAAGCATTGGACATCTCTTACCATTTTTGGGATCTTTCAATCCATAATAGTTTAAACTTTCTTAGAATCCATCATAAGTACATCATTTGAAATGATGTATCTTAAGAAGTCGACTTGAGTAGTGAAAAATACATACTTTTCTATTTTGGTATAGAATCCCTCATCTCTTAGTTATTGTAATAAACAATGAACATAAAGTTCATGTTCTTCTATGTTCTTAAAATAGATTAAGATGTCGTGTAGGTAACTAACAACAAAATCATCTAAAAACTCCTGAAAGACATCATTCATTAGATGTTGAAATCCTATTGGTGCATTTGTAAGTGCAAAAGCCATGATGTTGTGTTTGAAACGTCCATACCTTATTCAAAACGCAGTCTTCCATTCATCTCTTTATTTGATGCATACCAAATTGTATGCTCTTTGTAGATCTTTTTTTGTATAGATCTTACCTTGATTCAACAGATCAACGAGTCCAGATATCAAACATAGCGGGTACTTGTTGTTAATGGTGATTTTATTAAATCCTTGATAATTGACACACATCCACAATGATCCATCTTTTTTCTTTACAAATAAAATTAGAACTCCTGCTAGAGAATTTGGAATGGTCTATGAAGTTCTTGGCCAAATTTTCTTTAATATACTCCTTGAGTTCAGCCAACTCATTTTGTGATAAATTATAGATTGGTCTAAATGGCAGTTGTATTCCTTCTTAAAGGTCAATTGTGTAATTATAGGAACGATATTTCGAAAGAATATCTATATTCTTCTTCTCAAATTCATCTTAGAAATCTTAATATTGGCTTAAAATGCCACTTGAAGTCTTTCTACTAATAGAAACAGGTGTTGCATAAATAACACAAGGTGATCTTTTTTTTGCAGCATTCAAGAAAGCTCTTACATCTACAAATATAGGTTTAATTGTATTAAACTTATGTCTTTCTACTTAATTAACTACACTCTTAGTTACACTTTCAGAATAGTCAAGACTACGAGAAGTCTAATTTATTTTAGGATCATATTTTTTTAGCCATGATAAACCTAAAATGACTAGATTAGAAGGAGATCTAATAATATTAAATATTTCAAAGCTACTATGACCATTAATTGCTACTATTATAAGAAGGATTTAATGAATAATATCTCTTGAAGACAATGGACGACCATCTATGACTTTTACATAAAGGAATTTAGTTTTCTTCACTAAAAATATACTATGTCTTTAAGCAAATTTTTCATCTAAGAAATATGTTGAGGCTCCTGAATCTAGCAAGGCAGTGGCTTTGTGATGTTTAGGTCCTAGATTAACATTTATCGTAAAACATGAAGAGGGTTTTGAGGAGAGAATAGAACCTTCAGTAGGTGTGGTTCAAGGTTCTAGCCGCATGGTCCCTATTATAGCTGGACAAATTCGTTTTCTGACATACTATCTTCTTTGATTGCCATACTCCTCATATTATAGTTGCATTGCTTCTTTGGGCAATGTTAAGCAGTATGCTTAGATTCTATATAATGTAAGCACAATCCTTTCTAACCACAACAAGTCTTTTTTTGCTCAGTAAGAGGTTTGAAACGTACTAAATCAATTTTCATATCCTCCACTTCCAAATGTATGTATTGAATAGATGTTGGTGTTGCCATTGAATTATAGTAACATTGAGGTTCACTTGTATGGTTCTCAAATCGAAACTCAAAGAGACGATTGTCGTATTTAACAACAAAGTAAATACTTTGACTCAATGTTTGAGGATCAAGTAAGTTGAGCATTAATTTTTTTACCTCATATTTTAATCCGTAGAGAAATTGGCTAACAAATGCAACATCATTCCACTTGATATCAATTGCAAGTTGTCAAAATTGTGAAGCATACAACGTTACTAATCAATTGCCTTATCTCAAAATATGGATCTTATTGATTACAACACAAATTGCATCATGTTCTCGATACATGGATTGAAATTCTACTAAAAAAGCCTCTAGATTATCCAATATTGCATCTCATCATTCAAAAAAAGATGAAAACCATGATAATACTGAACTTGAAAGAAGCGTACCAATAAATCTAACTTGCAATCTTGGAATTGAATAGCTTTGGAATTGAAGTTCAATCACAAGTTGTACTTAATTGATAAATCCTTTAAACTTTGATCTGGTACTATCAAACTTCTTGGATAGGACAATTCTAGGTTCTCTAATACGAGAAGGGCATTCTTTCATAAAAAAAGGGATATGATTTTGTATAGATATTGAAGCAACTCCAATCATTTCTATTTTTTCACTTTCTATCAATCTTGTTACTCTTTGTGGTGGTAAATTGAGTTGATGTATCGCAAGCATTAACTCCCTCAATTGCTCTTACATTTGAGCCATTAAACTCTTCATTTCAGTAAGATTTGCCATGATAATACTTAAAAAAAAAAGATGTCTAATATCGCTCAAGACAAATAGAAGAGAAGACTTGAGAACAAATAAAATACTAAAGACAATATCAATTTAGAAGAGGGTAATCCACAACTTCTAATATGCTTATGTCTTATCAAGAAAAAGAGGTAATCCACTCTTAATCAAGATTAGACAAAGCTCTGATATTGTAAGTGTACTCTTGTCAATCTGTCAAAGACAAGAACTTGATAAAGAGAAATAAATAAGTGAGACTTCTGTCAAAGAAAGATGACAAAATAGAAATAACTCAATATGTATATTAAGAAAGAAACTGGAATGGCTATTGCCAAAAGACAAAAAAAACTAGAGACCCTTGAAACTAGACTAGAAGCAAGAAGGAAGTTGACAAGACTGAAGAGAGCTTCACTCTTGTCTCTATATATACTATCTTACTAGGAGCTACGTGGCAATGTTCTATAGGACCTTCTATATGTGTTGACTTTGTAGGACACATGCCTTGACTTACAGAACAAGTTTTTCTACATATTTGCCACATAGTTAGCTTGAAGACCAAGCTAACAACATGTGTGGTACATGGCCAAGTTGTTGACCATGCTTCTAATCCTGAAAGTCAATTAAAGATACCTTTAAAGTCAAAGTAGTATCTATAAAGCTTCTAGAAAGCTTTTATATGAAATATTATAGAATTAACTTACTTTTACCTACTTTTATTTACTTCTACCTATTTGTACATGTAATTATTGGCTTACATGCGTATGTTCGTGATACAACCTACAATACTTATAAGCATAGTTTATAGTCTAGATAAACCTACAATGTAGTTAAGAAAGTGTAATGAAGAATAAGCTACTCAAAACATGCAGTCGTAGTTGGCTATCAAGAACAAAGAGTCAAAGTTGTCTTATCAAAAATAGTTTGTAAAAATAGTTAGTCAAATTTAGCTAATTGAGAGTGTTGGGACACGGATCAAGACTTCAAACATCAAGCTCAAAAGAACTTAGGGAGTCGAAGAAGTCCAAGAAGTCTAGGGATTCTAAGAAGATTTGTACTTTAAGTTTTTTGATTTAAATTAGACATACATTTGTCAAAATTAATATATCTTTGTCAATTTTAGAAATTTAAATTTAAATTATTTTAGAAGTATTGTTAGTACATAATACATGTATCCAAATTAGGTTTTGATATTTTGAAGAAAATTTAAAATTTTTATAAATACTAAAATAAAAGGCTATATAAAAAGATAATGAACTTCATATTGATCTCATTTTTATTCCTTCTAATTTTTCTTTCGTGAGTCCTATTATTTTTTTTATATTTAGTATATTCTTTCCATCATGGTAATAAAATATCATATCATAGAAAAATTTACTAGATATAATTAATACTCCTAAAAAGAGAAGATTGGACTTATTTTAATTCACAAGAAATTATAAACGATTATATGTGAAAAATACAAGAAATCTACTAAGTCACTTGTAGATTTAATTGAGTTAGAAAAATAAAAAGATATAGATAAGTAGGCATGATCTATGATTTGTTAGCATCTCTCTAATCTAGAGTTCATGATAATAAGCACGACAATAAGAACAAAGGCTACATAGAAGAGTCTAAAAGAAACGTATAAGGTTAAAAATACCTCAAGTCTATTATTCTTAATTTGTAAGTTCTAAACTGCACAAATAAATAAAGGTAATAACATCATCATATACATATGTAAATTATAAGACACTACTAAGCAACTTTCTTCAATTGAAGAAAAAAAATTAGATACATATTTTGTTATGGCATTATTGGTGAGTCTTCTAAAGTCATACTAAATTCTAGTGGTGTTGTTGGAAATATGACTTCCCACCGAATTGACATTAATTTTGGTTACAACTTAGCTATTGTAACAAGAGTCATATGACAAGAATGTAGCATCAACCTTCAAAGAAATATTGGTTGTGAAAAAAAAATCTAAGTTACATTTTTATATTCATGTTTATACAAGGTCTTTACATGATCATAAGAAAGATGCTAAATGCAAATATTGTGGCAAAAAAAGTCACTATGAGAAAGAATGTCAGACCAAAGAGAAGTACAAGAAATCAAGAAAGTTAAAGAAGACTTTTCAAAAAGAACAAACTAATGAACTAAACAAAAAAGATTGAAAAGAGGATGAATTTGTCTTTATATATGCATTATCTATTACTATAAGTGACAAAGAATGGTACACCGATTTTGGTACTTTTTAACACATGACAAGAAATCAAAGTTGGTTTTCAAGTTATAAAAACCTACCACAAGGCCCTAAAGTCTATTTGGCCAATGATTTTGGACTTGCCATCAAAAAGAAGGATAAGATTTCTTTACATTTTTTAAATAATATTCAAAAGAATATACATGATAGCTTATATATTTAAGTATTGGCTAAGAATTTTCTATCTATTAGCAAAATGACAAATCAAAGTTATGAAGTCAATTTTAAGGCTAATACATGTATTATGAAACAAGATAACACAACCATCAAAGGTTTTAGGCATGGTAGCTTGTATAAGCTACTTGGCTCTTTGAATGAAGATAGAATGACTTTTTATGTAATAAAGATAAAAACAAATTTTAAATAAGATTAATTTCTAGCATTAACAATATATTCATCTTGGCATTTTAGTCTTGAAGAAACTACAAGCAGATGATATGGTCACTCATGTAGACATAGGGAAGAATATAGAGTTAGAATTTTACAAGGAGTGTATTTATAGAAAGTAATAACATGACACTTTTTCAACAAAAGATGGTACTCATGCAACAAAACTCTTGGAATTGATACATTTCAATGTAAATGGTCTTATGAGGACAACATCTCATAGAAGAGTAAAATACTTTATCACTTTTATTAATGAATTTTTAAGAAAAAATTTTTTATATTTCATAAAATAAAAGTCTGAAATCTTGGATAATTTTAGAATTTTTAAGGCTCTAATTGAAAAAAAAATGAGTTTGGAGATTCAAAAATTATATAGTAATAATGGTAGAGAATACACATCTAAGGCCTTTATATAGTTTTGTGAGCATTATGGTATTAAAAGAAAAAAATTTGATGCCTTATACGTCTCAACAAAATGAAGCTATAGAATGTAAGAATTAGACATTGTTTGAGAGTGCAAAGTGCATGTTACAACATAAGCAATTTTCAGATCTATAGTAAGCAAAAGCCATCAATACTGCAATATATGTCCTTAAAAGAGCTCTTATTATGACTATGGAAAGAAAAACATCCAAAGAAGTTTGACCAGATATAAAACCTTTAGTACGGCACTTTTATATCTTTAGATGTAATACCTATGCACATATTTCAAATAAAAAAAATGTACAAAACTTGATTCCAAGAGAAAGAAATGCATATTTCTGGGCTATGTTGAGATTGGCTCTATAATTAAGAGCCATGATGTTAAGTTTGTTAAATGTGAAGACTCTAAGTAAATGGAGGGAACTTTAGATGTTTCTATTAATAAACCTTAAAAAATAAGGATTAAAATTGAGAATATGGAGACTTCATTAGATTCAAAAAGTGATATTAAAAATACAATGGAAGATTTGGACACTAGCAAAGCTCAACAATAATTGAATTGTTGAATCTTCATCTTTAATTTGAGATATTTGAACATAAGCTTGAACACTTAGACAAAAACATGTGGTTTTAATCCCACCTCCAATTCCACCTCCACTTCCATCTTCACTAATGATGATGCATGCAAGAATCTAAATTTTGGCACAACAAGAAGTAATTGATGAATTAGTATTGGCTTCAATTTTTTTCAAGTTATTCATATCTTCAATATGTATGGCACATATTTTTTACACAAGCACTAAAAAAAACCAAGTACTATTACTGAAATTATAAAAAATGATGATATTTAGAAGTAAAAAGAAGCAATGGATTAAGAGTACCAAAGTTTTATTAATAACAAGACTTGGATTTTGACACCATTACCAATAAATAAAAAATCCATTGGTTGCAAATGAATTTTTAAGATAAAATGTGAAATAGTTGGATCAATAGAGTGTTATAAGATAAGACTCATTACAAAAGGTTAGGCACAAAAAGAAGATATTAATTATAATGAAACTTTTTCTTTAATAGCAAAAATGACCTCAATTTTTATACTTCTTATATTAGGTGCAATTGAAGATTTGGAAGTTCATCAAATAGATATCAAGACAACATTCTTGAATAAAAACCTTAAAAAAGATATATATCTATATATATATATATATATATAGACTAATCAAAAGGCTATATATCAGTGGATGAAGAATAATTAGTAAGTAAATTCTCTAAAACTCTCTATCAACTCAAACAATCTTTTAGGACATGGTACAAGAAGATAGATGATTATTTGACCTCACAAAGTTTTTAAAAAGCCACATTGATCCTAATATTTATGTGTTGTAGACAATTGGTGGATTCTTAATTATTATTATATTTTGTATTAGTGAATCCCATCCGGCTTGCATCTAATAATAAAGAATTTTTTTAAAAAACAAAAAATAACTCAATTCAAAGATTTGAGATAAAGGATTTGGAAGAAATCCACTATAGTTTAGATGTGCAAATTATGGGGAATTGAAAAATTCATAAAATCTTCTTCAATCAGCAAAAATATATAAAAAAATATCCTTAAAAGATTTGGCATGAAAAATTGTAAACCTTTGGCTACACCTTTGGATTTTGAGAAAAAATAGTCAAGAGACATGATTCTATAGATTCTTGAAGAAATTGAAGTAATAAAAGGGATTCTAAACCAAAATATAATTGGAAATTTAGTCTATACAATGATAGGCATTTGACCTGATATTTCTTATCTTTTGAAGTTGTTAGCCAATACATGGCAAATCTTCGCCCAGAACATTCAATAGTGATAAAATACATTTTGAGATATCTTCAAAGTACATCAAATCAAGTACTAAAATATAGTAGAAGCTCTTCAAGTTTACAAGTAGTTGATTACTATAATATAGACTATGCAAGAGATATTGATATAAGACATTTAATGACTAATTATACATTCTTATTGGTTGATGGTTTAATTAGTTGGAATAGCAAGAAGCAACTAATGGTAGAATTATCTACGACCAAAGTAAAGTATACAGTAGCTATTCATGCAACAAAAGAGACAATTTAAATTCAAAGGTTTTTTTAAAGGCATTAGATTTTTACAAGACAATCTTTTGAATATGTTCACTGATAATCAAAGTTATATTTCTCATAGCCATAGTGGTGAATGCATGGCACTACTTTATCATCTCCAATGCAGATCTATCATATCCATTTTGCCCAAGGAGTATTAAAACGATTCTCCACAAATTTAGGTAATGCCCACAAGTCAAGTATGTGTGGAGATGGAGTTCACACTTACTACACTACTTCTAAGCCAAATTAACTAAACCAACAAACTTCATGGGCTTCACTTAGGCTGCATATTTACAAAAAAAGATCTCCAATCAATTTGATAAATTATTCATAATATGAGTGCTCATTTGAAGAACTACAATATGGAAATACCAAGGTGTTTAACCAAGCAGAGAGGACATCAATGAAGATCACTACAAAGATCTAGTATAATCTCACAAATTATAGCTGCTATCGTAATACGTGAAGTCTTGCTTGACAATGCTCTAGGCACCTGGTTGTAGAAGATAGAATAAAAATTGTAACTACAAAATCCTAAATCTAATAAAACAGTAACTAAACTCTAATTAGACCATAACAATGCTAAGCGAGCTTTAATCAAATTTAAAGAAACCTTAAAGAAATTACAAAGAAACAATAAGAAATCTTAAAGAAATATTAGAACGATCACAAATATATCTCAAATACATCTCAATTTAATCTTAATTTAATCCTAGTTAAAATCTTATTAGACTTCATTCAAATTTTAGGCCATAAACTAACTAAATCTTAAACCCTAAATAAATTCTAATAAAATCTTAAATCCTAAATCAAATCCTAATCAAATCTAAATTTTGAATCAACTCCTAACCAAAATCTAATCCTAAATCAAATCCTAACCCTAAATCAAATCCTAACCAAATCCTAATAAAATTTTAAATCCTAAATCAAATCCTAAACCATAAATCAAATCCTAATCAAATCTTAATCCTAAATCAAATTCTAATTAAATCCTAAATCCTAAACCAAATCCTAGTAATTCTTACAATAGATTTAAACCACAATAACTAATGAATGAACCATTTATCTTAATTCAAAATTTTCATACTTTTTAAAAATTAAGTTGACAACAAGCACAAAAAAATTGAAAATTATTAGAATTACCAAATACACAATAACCTCAAAAACGTGCTTGGATATTGGCCAGCCTCCTTCTTCAATCTTGATGCCAATCTTCTAAAACCAATATCTCTCTTTTTCACTAATTGGTTGATCTCAAAAAATTTATATAAATAGAAAAATAAGTCTACTATTTTTATCTATAAATTTCACTCTAATCCAACTAATAAATTGTAAGAAATCTTTAAAATCCTTATTGGACCTAAAATTCTACTTTCTAAGTTCTTAACCCACTTATACCTCAATAATCTTCAATTCAACCATTAGATCAAGCTAAAATTTCTAATACATACTAAACACAAATATAACCATTAACTCAAAAATTTTTACTTTTAGATTTAATACAAAACTCTCAAAATTGCCAAAAATGTCAACCCTATTTTATTTCACAAAAATCCAAGTCATTCAAGACAAACTTGACTTTGTAAAGCCCTTACAAAGTCATTAAAAATCCAAATCACACAAAACCAATGCTCATAGAAATCCTATCTTGTCTCCTATCAAATCTCATTCTTTAATTTGCAAAAGAATCCCCAGAATCCTTGTCAAGGCTTGATTTTGTACCTAGGGAACTGATTTCAACCCTGGTTCATAGTTGGTCCTCTCCTTGCATTAATATCTAGTTTTTCTAAGTGATTTTTGCTAGAATTTACTCTTAACTTCCTCCTAAAGATGCCTTTATCATTCATTCTTCCAATATATTTTGTTTTGCCTTCTTTATGGCCCTACAAAGTGAATAGAAGTCACTTTTCTAAAAAAGCAGTATTACTACTAAAAGTTTTACTACCTTCCTATCTTTTATCCATATTTTTCTACTTTATCTTTTAACTTGGCTCTTCTATAATAAGATCCATATTATCATTTTTCACCATATAGTCGTGTTACAACACGATACCGCATAGCATGGAAAAAAAACATTCAAGGTTATACCAAAATCAACACCAGATGGGTGGTACAAGCAATTTGATAAAACATGGGGAAACAACAATATCATGTGTACCAGGCAAAAATCTGAGGTGGCACCCACCTCGACTTCTAAGTAGCAATAGAATTGTAGGATCCCAATGAAAATAGGGTTGTAACATACAAAAAATTTAGGGTCCATGGTTGAGTCAAGTCCTGGTATGAATTCTAGAATCATGTTCAAACCAGAACAATTTGTCACTGGTCCCCTGCAATGAAAATTCAATTTCATTTGTACCAAAAACAAAACAAAACAATAACAAACAATACCAACAATGTTTTTTCACCAAATTATGTCTTCCATGTCCAACAATACAATCATATCTGGTAGAAACCCTCAATAGATGTTCATACAAATAATCAAACATATGTAGGCATGACTTTTAAGGGGTTCCTGATTTGGCTTAGAGTGGCTTGGAGTTGGCTGAATTGATGAGGTTTGCTGGGCAATTGCTTTTGTAAAGGCTAATGGGGCACTGATTGGTCTCTCCTTGCAATCAGCAGACCACTGGTACTCATGTTGGGCTCCTCACTTGGTCAGCTTACAGACTAATGAATGGGATATTGTACCAGCAGCACTTTGAGTATTTACATGTGGATGTGCATGTGAACACGAGGACAGACAGAGCCTCAGACCACCAAACTTGAAAGTGGGGGGAGGGGAGGGGGTCCTTTTCTGTCTGTGTAAGAGATTGTGTTGCATTATAGCAAGGGGATGGATGCTTTCTACAAGCTCCTTTATCTGAGATTTTATAATGGTGGTGGTGCTACAGTGGTGGGCTTTTGGAAGCATTTTTCACATGCAGTAGAGTGAACCAAGCAATGTTAATGAGAACCAAAGTAAGGGAAATTTTTTCCAAATTCTTTTGTGTTAAGATTGCCAAAACTTTTGTGTACATTGAAGATATACAACATGGGGGTTTTTGAAATTTGATTTAAATTTTTAAACGAAAAAAGGATTGTGAGTTGGACAGTGGCACAACTAAAGAGAAAGTGTGTGTGTGTATGTTATCATTTTGGGAAAGAGGTTAACCAACTTTCATGTTGGGAAGAGTGTCGCAAATGGTGGAGCTTCATGGGTTTGGAGTTTCAATCAACTCACAGGCAGCTGTTCTCATCACTGCCAATATTGGCTTTGAGAGACACTGAAAAAGTTTCTGAAATGGTAGTAATTGTCATAGAATGTGGAAAAAGGAAATGTGGGTAGGTTGGATATTTGCCAAAAATGAAGAAAGAGGGTGAGGATACCCTTTCTGTCTACCCTTTGCAGAGGGTGTTAAAGGAAGCCAGTTATTCTTTCAGAAAAAAAATACAATAAAAATCATCAAATAACTAAAATACAGACACCTGCACACACAAAAAAACAAAATAGATATATATACTTGCACATACTTGCATTCAAGTGAAAGATTTGTTAAGAGCAAGTAATGCAAATGTTAGTGTGAACATCATTTTCAATATGATGTGCAATCTCATTTTTTGTATTAAATACATAATATTCAATGATAGAATATATGAAAATAGTCATTGTCAAGTCTGAATATTTGCTGTTGTTATTTATGCTTTGCATGTAATTTTCAAAAAAAAGGAAAAAAAAGAGAGAAAGAAAGGATTCTGTGAAGGATAACTTGAGGACCTGAAACTCCAGTCGGGATGCTTGAGAATAAGAATTGATTGAGGGTATGTAAGAAAATGAAATGCTAATAGCCTAAATTTGGATATATATATATATATATATATATATATATTAAGCATGGTCTTCTATAATAAAAATTAAGTTTTAAAAGCATGTGAAGTCCATGGAAAAAAAAAATTTGAGGCTACATACTTCAAGGGCACAGTTGGGCTGTTTAATAACACACTCCTTGAAAAATCTAGAATCACATCTTTTGAGCTTCAATTAGCCTTAATGTGCCAAATCATTTTCAAAATACTTTAATTTTTTATTTTTCTTGCTTCTTTTCTCTTAAAAAAATGAGAGAGATTAATATATTTCATATAGTATTAGTTTACAAATATATAAACAAACAGAGTAGCTATTACAATGCGAAAAGCCAACACGTTCTTCATATTACAAACAATGCTACTCAATTGAATGTAAGGGAAATATGGATGCACCACACCATTTCAAGATAACAATGGTCGGTGGTTCAATCAACATTATTCATTCATAAAATGGATGATGCGGTTCATTCATTCGTCCAAATGACATCATTCCGGGTGTCTATTCAATTCCCCGTGTGGGCTTAGGTGGCCCTTTTGGTTTCACTGTTGCCGAATCCAATCAAGGGCGAATCTATGTAGGACCCATAACCGACCCCCTTTCAAAACGGCAAAACGGCGAATTGTCCAATTAATCACACGTGGCAGGAACGGTCAACCCCGAGGGTATCTTCCTGGAAAGCCCTAGAAGGGGGGGGGTTGACCTCAATGAAGAGGCTATATAGAAACGATCTTCAAGTGACATGGTAAGACAAAGGAATCCTTTCGGAGTGGAGGAGTGTGTGCAAAGAGTGATTCTGATTTCTTTGTCTTATTCCCACTTCCAGTTCATTCTTTCCTTTTGAGCTTCAAAGCGGATTAAATTTTTGTGTTTATTGTGTTCTACTGATCCAAATGTGAGCATGGAGTTTAAGTTAGAGAGGTGAAGCTGCTGACGTGGCTGCTCTCCCCCTGAAAATAACCCACTTGTTCAGAAGTGATCGGGGTTTTTTATTTTCGAATATTCTCTTGGTTGTTATCCCTGTTCAGCATCTTTAATTATTTTTAATTTTTAATTTTTTTTGGCATAAACATTTTCTGCATTACGATGATGATAATTTGGTCTTGTGAACCTTGGACATTTATCCACAAAATTCAGGTTGGAAGGGTGTTATACAACAGGAGGAATAATGGTTGTATTTTTGAAGGAAAAACACATGTTGTGCATCTTGTCTATGCATAATATTTCTATGATGCTTGGATTATATAGAAGTTGTACAGTCACTGCTATAATGATAAAAATGAAAATAAGAATAATCAATAGTGTAAGTAGTAATGACTGATTTGATCAATAAGAAATAGTTGCTAACGTTTGTTAGTTAAATTGTATTCGCAGTTTGTTTATTTTTACTATAAGTGTATTTATTTATTTATTTTGCATAATTGACTATTACAGTTGGATCAAAAGATTGGTGAAATCTTAGAAGAAGGGTATTGAGAATGAGGTATTTGAGCTATTGTAAATCATTATATTATTATTTTTTATATTATTTTTTAAAGTAGATAAACATATTAAAAACTACAAGAGACAATCTACTAATCATAATATATATATATATATATATATATATATAGTAATCTAAGTTTCTTTATCTATTAAGTTGCTCAGGAAGGATACCAAACTAGTAAACATGTTTATTCTATTTTTTGAGATATGATATTATAGTGGCTAAAATATAGTGCAATCAACTATCTTTGGACTTAATAGATAAAGAAACTAGAACGAAATAGTTTACGAGCATTAATAATACAAATATGTGCATTTACATAAATAAATAAAATGACCAATTGATATCCTATTCTAAAAAAAAAAATACTATTGGTAAGTATTAAATATAATATAAAGATGAATATAAATAACTACATATATATATATATATATATATATATATAGTTTTAAAATTAAATATGATAAAGCGGTTTATAAATAACATGCACCAGAGAAAGAAAATCAACATGTTTTTTAGTGGAAAATAAATAAATAAAAAATAACCCTAATTGTTACATTTAAAAGAAAAGAAAAGAAAAGAAAAAAACTATGGACTTAATTGCAGATAGACATGAGCCCAAGGAGTCATGTTCTACTGTTTTCTTATCTATCAATGCAATGAGTGTTCCCCTAGTTGTTTTGCATAGAAAAAGAAAAATAAAAAAAAGAAAAAAAAGAAAAATGGTTGATAAAACATAGTGGATAGAAATTGCAACATAATTCTCTCCACTAAAGTTTGTTTATTACGATACATGGGACTTATTATTACCCACTCATACTGTGTTGTTTGATTCTCTCTTTCACAATTGTGATTGCAAGAATCAAAGAATACAAACCCAATTCTTTTTAAAAAACTAAAACTATTTTTGTATCTGCATACAAACACATGTAAAAAGCATATACAATTCCTTGAAGATGGTGGTCATGCAGTGGCAAACACCTGGGGCAACCCCTGCATCAACTGAGCGTCCCATTGCAAAAGGAGTGTTGGTTACATATGAATTCTGACAAAGAAATTGTTAGTTCCCCACCACAAACTGGCAAGTTTATGAATGAATGGCATGAGAATGAGGACCATGATTATTTGTATTATCATTACAGTTATTATTAACAATATGGGTAGCAGAGTGGAAAAGATTCAGAATTATCCACAAAAGAGGATAGCTACAAAGCTATTACATGCACCTTCACTAGGAGCCACCTGTCTTCCCTCTCACAGGCCCCAGCCTCTTTGGACGAGACATGTCACTGTTGTAAAGACCCCTTCTTTTCATAACCAAATCTTAATATTCGCAGAAATGCCAGAGTCGCAGAAACCTGTGAGATTTCTGCAGGCTCAGCACATCCGGTCAATATTCTTAAAAATATAAAAACGGAGATTGTGATTATCATCAGAATAATTTATGTTGTTATAGTTGTGTGTGTATATATGCATATGGTTTTCTTTCTTGTATGCAGAAAAAGTAAGCCTGGGATTGGACTGGTCAAGGACACCGAGGGAGGGTATCACTGTGAAGATGAGGTAAACACGGTGCAGCAGGCAGTGAATGCGAGAGCATGATTGGCATACCCCCATACAAAGATGGGCAGCACATGGCCAAGAGTGATTGAGTGAGTGAGCGAATGAGCGAGTGAGGGAATGAAGGGGCTACGAAGAGGGAGGACGAGGAGGAGGAAGTGCGGGGAGCTCTGGGTGATGGATATTCGCGGCCCCAGCATCTGCCTCCCAGTTGTGCCTTTTTCCACCACTGGCACCATATCTCACACAGTCGGGAATCTTTCCAAGGGATCAAAGTATCACCTTATTTATATTGGTTTCTTCCTACACCGAACTGCGCCGCACTACCGGACCTTGTCAGTCTGTAACTCACCACAAAAAAGCATTTGACCACATATTCCCCTCGCTACCAATCCTCATCATCTGACAAGAATCGCCTTGCCAATAGAAAATCGTTTGTGTGCATTTGAATACTGTCATTATTAGACTACGGTGATGACATTTTCCGGGATCGATTGAGATCTGTGTTGTATTTCTTCGGGACTGTACTGGGACTTGTCTTGTAGCTGATCACCGCCACCAGTTCCACCTTCTGGAATTGATCTAGTTTCACGGTTCCCCATGGAAAACAACCCCGCCACCATAACTCCCTAAAAAAACAGTGATATTGTGGAAAAGAAAGTAAATAAAAATAAAAATAAGGAAACCAGAGTGCCTCTATCACATTAAATTCTGCGAAGTCTTACTAATTAAGGTGGTGCGAGACTGAGCAGTGTTTGTGAGATTTCCAATCATAATGTGACAGACTGATGAAATCCATGTAGGATCCCATCCGAAAAGATACTGTCCGTTAATAAAAGCTGAACATTTCCGCCATATTTAACTATGTTGGCATCCACGTGTATCATTCGATGTCCTAAAACCCAACTCCGTCACTTATGTTTTTTATTTTTTTATTTTTTTTCTAAGAAATATGAATTGTGGGTTCGGGCGATTCTTACTCAGGTGGCAGGTAAATTTAAAGCTGCTGTTCCTGGATGGTTGTAGTGAATACGAAATTGGACTGTCAATGGTGGTCCGAGCGCAACACGACACGTTCAATCTGGAATACAGTTCCCCTTGTAATAAATGGACCTAAGGTATCAACGGCATCGGTGTTTTTATGCATTGACCAAATTTGGAGATGCCTTACGTGCCAATTTTAAGCAAACGTGGGTGTATGCGCGTTTTTTTCCATGCTAATTCCACTCCATTGAAACTAATGTGCTGTGATACTGCGAATACCCCAGTTCCTTTCCAGAAATTCTGAAACAAGTCTGAAAAAAACAACAGTACTTCCATGCTAACTAGAAACGCTCTGTACTGCGAATACAATTCCTGCATAGCCTCCCTTTTTGGCTGTGAATCTCCAGTCGATGTAAGTTAGTTTAAGGTGCAAATCCAGACAGCATCGCAGTTATGCCTGGTTGTAAGAATGCTAAAATTCCCTCGAAAAGGATGGGGAACTAGTCCTCGACGGCAAAACCCACAAACACAGAATAACCCTGAAGGGCAAAAGGAGCCAGGGAATCTGCAGATAGGTGAGAACCTTTCACCCACAGTGACTTGATTGTGGAGATCCGTGTCCGCGTGAAGGGGCTTTAACCGGGGCATCCGCTCAGATCAGATTACCACGACGAAATTCGATGGCGTTCATTTCAACTGGGTCCACCCAGTCCATGGAAGTCTGCACCTACCCACGCACTGTGGATCTCCTTCGTGAGTAAAGAAAAACACAAGTCATGCTAGAATACGACAATGTCTTGATCTCACACAACATTCAGTGGCCTGCAGCAAAGCAGACTGGGTTCGGCCCAAGTGCGAATACTATCTATATATATATATATATATATATATATTTATATACAGAAATGTATGAATGTATGTATAAGGCGACGACGGCCATGCACCATTTTCTGCTTGGTTGCCCTCCATCTCATGCCGTCACAGCCTCGTTCTTCTCCACGTCCCCATGAAAAACACACACTCAGAACCGGTAAATGCACTTAATCCTGCATAGTCTGCACTTCCTCCTTCACTTCATCAACGGTTTATATTTGTTTGTTTGCTTGCTTGTTTTTCTAAACTTAAAAGGGTGCATGTATGTACCTCTTTGCTGATTAATGCAAAAATGAATATTTAAGTTCATGCCTTGTTTCTAGGCATTAACTCAAGGTGTGTACCTTAGGAGGAAAGGGGGGGGGGCAATTTTATTTTGCTAGTGTTGTTTGTGTTAAGAGTGTCTAGTGTACTTTTTCTAATCCCAATCTTTTCAAATCATTGGGGATTTGAAAGGATGTATATTTATGTATTTATTTTTTTGATGAAAGAATGTCAAATTGTGTTATGGATTGTTTATTTTTTATTTTTTATTTTATTTTATTTTTGACAAAAATAGGATTACATCTCTATTGTACATAATTTAAAAGTTACAAGTCTCAACCAAGTCTAATAAGAAGTATTAAATATTTACCTACATACTATTGAAAAATGTATTAATTGGTCTTCATAATTTTTTATTCAGGTCCATTATCTATCCGTGCTATCAAGGTTCTATTTTTGCACCATTGCTAATGGATGAGTTGAAAATATTCTATAGTTTGAAAGGGACCATGTTTTATACAAACTTTTATTTTGATTCAAGAATTCCTTTCATAATCAATAAGTTTCAGCCATATTATGTGATATACTTGTTCTTGGAACCACATGATTCTGTTAAATGTTGTACCATTTTTTTCCATCTAAAGCACTTATATGACTATTCCTTGGAGCAAAAGCCAAGTTCAAGTAACCTGCTTGAATCATTTGGAGATGTGATACACAAAGTCACAGTAAATCCATAAAAATGTGAATACTTTGAGTCTCTTCTTTTATGGACGATCATTCAATTTGTTACTTCATGGCTCCTAGTCTTTATCTCATTAGGTGTCATGATTCATGTTACACCAAGACTTTAGTTTGTATGCCTCTCTTATTGCTACATTTGGAATGAAAAGATAGAAGATGTATATTCTCTACTTCCACACTTTTGTTATTGCTTCGTACTCCTAAAATTAATGGAACATTGACTCCATTATTTCCAGTGTGATAATTAAAGAAATTTAATCAATCTCATTACAAATTCTCCTTTGCCACAAGTTAAGTTTAGGATTTAGGATTTTAGGATTTAGAATTTAGGATTTATACAAACTAATGTGATATTTCAATAAGACATGTAGATTTGAGTGTAATGGTTCCATTGCTTTAACAATCCATTTGACTAATAAGGCAAGAACCACATTTGATAGATATATGAGGTTGATTCCTTTCTTATAATTTAATTTTAGTGTAAGATCTTTGCATTGTATCACCTACCATATAATTGCTAAGAGATGCTTTAATTTTAGAGATGTCTTTTATTATCTTATCTCAAAGGGAGATAAAAAAAATTTATGAAAAATAAGACTATATTGATAATTAGCTCTCTTTTTGTTGCATTAATCTCACATAAGTTCCAATAATTCAATTTTGTATTGATTTTTTGTTGTAAAAAGGTGTCAAAATCTGTTTAGGTCAATAAGAGTCAAAATGGTACATCTAAAAGCTTGATTACTTCATCCTCTTCAAACCATAATATGCCTAAATTGCTTATCCATATTAGGCAAATTTATATATAGTGACTTTTTAATATCCACTTGATTTATGCAAATTCAAAATCAAGCCAAATCTCAAGTAAAATGTTTCAAGTATATAATCAAGTAAACATCATTTGCATATTATATTACAATTTTTTTTTGGTAGGCTATAGATAGTTGAATTTTTTTTGTCAATCTTAGACTTGCTTCTTACATAAACATTGTGTTGAAAACCTCTACCTTCAATAAGAAATAAATATAGAGCAAGTAAAAAATCTTGTCTTATTTTTTTTATTATATGAATTTTTTTGGAAGAGGGCTCTATTAGTCTTAATACTTACTTTAGCATCATTAAATAATATACGAACCATATCATTGGATTCTTGAGAGAACCTTATAGATGCGATAGTGAGAAAGAAGAAGTCCCAATCAACTATTTCACATGCTTTTGAGAAATCAAGTTTTAAGAAGAGAAGTAATTGCCTCGATTTTTTTTGCACATGCCATGGTTTCATATATCAATAAAATGTTGTAAAAAATGAATCAATTAGATAAAAATGCATATTGATCCAACCTAATAATATTTATAAGAATCAATTGAAGTCTAGGCTGTATTGCTTTTGCATATAACTTGTATCCAATATTGAGTAATATAATTGGCCTCCAATTAGATAGATCATGTCTGATCTTTTTTTTAGTGAATTAATGTAATAAGCCATTGTATCATTCCTAAATAGAGTCACTCCTTTAGAATGCTTTTTTATATCATCACTAAATAATCCAACTCTATTAAGTCCCAAAATATCAAATAAAATTCTATGATAATTCCATCTAAGCTAAGAGATTTAGCTTTGTCTATGTCTTAAAGTATTGCTATAAATTTTGTTAAGATAAAAGACTTATTTAATTTTATTTTTTCTTCTAAGTTAAGCTAATCTATAACCTTGAGTAGAGCCTAGTCATTGACTCCTTTAAAAGAAAATGAATAGAATTGGCCTCTATAGAGCTTATTGTAGAAGGTGTGATTGATCTACTTGAGTACCTCTAGGTCTTTGTCCAACTACCTCTCTTTATCTATGAATTCTGTGATTTACGCTATCATATAGTAATACAGCTATATAGTAAAAAATAAATATGGATATTATTATTAAAGAACCTAATAGAAAGATGTAAAAAAATAATGATAAATAATAAGAAGATATTAAAATTTTTAGTCCTAATATTTCTTATTTTTAATATTTTTATTTTTAATATTTTTTTAAAAGATTATTATTATTTCTTTCAGGTTTTATTTTTTATATTTTTAGAATTTATTTATTATTCTTTTTGAGTTTAATATATGACTTCTTTGTATTTTTTTTGTAACTTCTTTTAAATTTATTTTAGATTGGTTAAAATTTCATTAGGATTATTAAGGAATATTTAAAGTTTATTTAAGACTCTATTAGACTTGATAGAATTGTTATTGCATTTTTACTTATTTCTTATAACTATGTGCTTAGTACATTTTCCAATAAGAATGCATGGAATTTGATAACACCACAACTGAGCACTCCCTAAAGGCCCAAAAAAATTTAGATGAGTATTTATCTCTTTCATTCATCTATTTGAAACAGAATGAATTTGCTACTTAGCTACTTTTTAATGTTCCATCTTCTTAAAGCAATTGAAACAAATGACAAGGTAGAATTGGTAGGCAACATTCTTTGGATTACTTTAGAAGTTAGTAATGATTATAACTAAAGTTTTTTTTACAGACCGTCATCTTTTTGGTTCCTAGTTGTAGCTTTATTCAAGTAGTAAGCTTTATAAAATTGTTTGTAGTGCCAAAGCCTCTTGAAAAATGGTAGTCAAGGATTCAAGGACTAAATCTTGCAAACTTCGTTCCAAACCATTTGGTCTATAAGGTGTACGACATTCAATGTGTATATCTATTTCTTCCTCACATTAGATTAAAGCTTCATTTCCTATTACACTGCAAGGTGATCCAAATGTAAACTATCTCCTAGGATGGTATATTCGAAATTCGATGTGGTACTCACATGAGATTCAAATACATATGTATAATTCAACCAAGCCAAAGTAAAAGTACCATTCTTCTACTTATTGTCCCAGCTAAATCCTAAAGTATGGACATAGTGAATCTATTTATGATTTGTAAGTGAGTCATGAAAGATTAAAACAATTGCTTCTTTGTTTCTAAAATTATTGCTCTATCGATATAAGATTTTTCACTCTATCACTCCATGAAATTCTAGTTGTCCGTCAAAATTCATTTACAATATGTGGTTAGTATTTTTAGTAGTTCTTTTCAAAGCCTAGAGCATTCCAAAGTCAAATGAGAACTATAAATATTTATAATTGAAATATTAATTCTATCTAATTCTGTCACAAACACAAAAATACAGGCTCGAGATCTAACAAGAAGTTCAAGAAGAACTGATAAGAACTAGATTAATCAGATGAATACAAGAACAACACCAGAGAGGTGACTAGAGCTCCAAGAGATGTGTTGTCGAGACTGAAGAACTCTTCAGCCTCGATTCCAATATATACTCATATTTAGGAAGCTTCTCAAGTAACTTCTATCAACTAAGAATCTTCTAGAAGGTTCCAGAGACTTGTTTCTAGAAGGTTCCAAAGACTTGCTTCTAGAAGGTTCTAGAAACTTATCTCTAGAAGGTTCTAAAAACTACGTTCCTAACATCTTCTACCAACTAGGAAGCTTCTCAAGCAATTTCCATCAACTAGGAAGTTTCTAGAAGGTTCCAAAGACTTGCTTCTAGAAGGTTCTAGAAACTTGTCTCTAGAAGGTTCTAAGGACTATGTCCCTAACATCACCCCCTCCTTTAGCTTTGAGGTCTCTGAGAAGCAATGTTGTTGTTAATCAATACCAACGCAAAAAAATGAAGATTTGTTGCATAACAAGTTGTTATGAACTCCAACTGTTGTTCACGAGGTAAATAGTTCATCGGCCCTTGAAGCCAACGGTAGAGGCCCACGCCTTCGACTTGTGACCAATCATGAACTTTCGTGTCCTCATTGTGAAATTGTCCTGCAAATACGCCTTTTAGCTGACCATCGTAAGCAAGTTCGATCTCAAATACAATCACAATTGATCGGTTACTTGGTATCCTCCGTCGTCGTCGTAGTGTAGGCAGTTCTTCATCTCGAGGTCACCTTCGTGAGCTAGTTGATTGAGATAATTTGACTGGCATAGTATCTATCTCTTGGCTATCCATATCAGAAGACCAAACTATGGCTACTCAGAAAATTCTACTTTATCTTGGAAAAAATAACTACATCAACTACGAATTTTGGTAGTGCTCTCCCTCTTTCTTATATTCTTGGGTGAGCAAGCTTCAGAAGGAAGCTATCATCGAACCAACTTAGGTTTATGAGGATGTTGTTGATGAAACTCCTATATCTTTTGTGACGCATTAACAAGATTTTCAGCTGGCTCCCACATTTGCTCATTAATGTTATAGCCACACCAATGAACAAGATACTCCAACTTGCCCCACCTTCGCCGTGAATCCAGCACCTTTTCAACCTCGTATTCTTTGTGGTTCTCGATCTCAATACTAGGTGGTGGACATTGCACTCTTCCAAGAAAAGACGACTCTCGATAAGGCTCCAACAGAGAAACATGAAAGACTGGATGTACGTACATAAAAGCCGGTAATTCCAAATGATACGCCACTAGATTGATTTTCTTTTGAATGATAAATGGTCCCAATCTTCGATAGTCCAACTTATCACATGATAACTTGGTTTTGATATTCCGTCAAAGAAACCATGCTTTATCTCCAATTTTGAAAGTAGGTGCTTGATTCTGAAATCTATCTACAGACGCCTTGTAGGATTCTTGAGCGGATTGTAATTGAAGCTTCAATGTATTTTGAAGCTCTGATAGTTGTATCGCAAATCTTTTAGCTGCTGGATTGTTATTTGTTGACGGACTCAATAAATCAAGCTTTGGATGATATCTATAGTTGGAAAAGAATAGTATGTATTGCGTCGATGCATGAAGGATAGTGTTATATACAAACTTGACTAGCAGGAGATATGCAGTCCAATCGTCTTGCTCATAATTGATATTGCATCGTAAGTATTGTTCCAAGACTTGATTCACCCGTTCCATTTGGCCACCAGTTTGAGGATGAAAAGCTGAAGAAAGCTTGATATCCACCTTTAGTATTCCAAACAAAGATCTCCAAAACTTTGACATGATTTGGGTTCCTCGATCTGATACGATATCATCTTGTAGTCCATGATATTGATACACAATATCGTGAAAGAGCCTTGCTGTGACTTCACTAGACGATGTCTTCTTGCAAGGAACATTGTGCACCATCTTTGTAAGCCGATCTACCACGACAAAGATGCTTTCAAAAGAATTCGATGATGGGAGGTCTATGATGAAGTCTATGGAAACTAAAGACCATAATCGACGTGGAATTGACAATGGCTGTAGAAGTCTATAAGGGCGATGTTGAGGATTCTTGAATCTTGAACAAATGTCATAAGAGAGGACAAAATCTTTCACATCTTTCCACATTTGGGGCCACCAAAAATCTCGAGAAATAAGCTCCAATGTCTTGTGGAATCCAAAATATCCCGCAGCCGGAAAATCGTGGCGAGATTGAAGAACTCGGAGTTGTGCTGGTCCTTTTAGAATATACAACCACTCCTCACAGTATAAAAGATCTCCCTCCACCTTGAACTTGTCATCATTGGCATGCTGCTTGATATCAATGGCTACTAAATCTTTAATGGTCGCGACACGTACCTAATTCAAGAAGTCAGTATCAATTGGCACAATAGTAGCACAAAGTTGAAATTGCTCTAGCTTCAAGAATGTCGTACATTGTTGATCAAATACTACACTTTCAGTCTTTGGTACAAGATACAATCTCTTTGATAAGGCATCAGATAGTCCTTGCTGCTTTCTAGGTCAATAAGTGATAACAAAATCAAACCTAGATAGCGACATATCCAACTAAGCTTGACGTCGATTTTGAACTCGAGCCAATATGAAATACTCCAAATTCTTATGATCTGTATATACGGTCACTGAGTGTGCAGCTCCTTTAAGAAAGTGATGCCATTCTTGGAAAGAATCCACTATAGTAAGAAGTTCCTTATCGTAGATCTCATAAATGATTTCAGCAGCAGAGAACTTTGTAGAATAGAATGCAACCAGATGGAGCTTCTTGTGTTCTCCTATTTATGAAAGTACAGCTCCCAAAGCAAAATTTGAAGCATCAATTTCTAAATAGAAGGCCTTTGTAAAGTGTGGATGTACCAAGATTGGAGCCGTAGTAAATGCCGTCTTCAGGTCTTGAAACGCCTTCTTCACTAGAGATCCCCATTCCAGCTTATCCTTACATGTCAACCGAGTGAGAGGAGCAGCAACTTGAGAGTAATTCTTGATGAAGATCCGATAAAAGTTGACAAAACCAAGAAAGCATTGTATATCTCTAACCGTCTTCGGAACCTTCCAGAACACGATTGCTTCCACCTTCTTGGGGTCCATCTTCAAGCCTTCTGTAGTCGCAACGAATCCCAAAAACTCCATCCCCATTTGGTGAAATAAACACTTTTCCAACTTGGCATGTAGTCCTCGCTCGCATAGTTTCTCCAAGACCAAACGAATGTGCTTTTCATGCTCTTCCTCGTTTTTGGAGAATATTAGAATATCATTCAAGTAGATGACAACAAAATCGTCAAGGTGCTCCCAAAAAATGTCATTCATCATATGTTGAAAGATCGCTGGAGCATTGGTAAGACCAAAGGGCATGACATTATACTCAAAATGGCCATACCTTGTATGGAATGCTGTCTTCTACTCATCTCCTTCTTTGATTCATACGAGGTTGTAAGCTCCCCTTAGATCAATTTTGTAAAGATCCTTGCACGTCCAAGTTGTTCTAAGAGACCAGAAATCAAGGGTAGCGGATAACGATTCTTCTTTGTTATCTTGTTGAGGCCTCGATAGTCCACGCACATCCACAACGAGCCATCTTTCTTCTTCACAAATAAGATGGGTTCCCCAATTGACGATTTTGAATGACGGATAAAGTTCTTGGCTAGATCCTCGTCGATGTACTTCCACAACTCTGCCAACTCCATCTGCAATAGATTATAGATTGGGCCAAAAGGCAGTTGTGCTCCTTCCTGCAAGTCTATGGCGCAATCATATGGTCGGTGTTCCGGTAGCATGTCGGCATTCTTCTTTTGAAACACGTCTTTAAAATCCTTATATTGCTCCGGTATACTTATTGTCGAGATCTTCTCTCCGGTAGTTGGAGCCGCATAAATGACAAACAGTGTGCCTTCCTTGGACGATCTTATAAATGCTCTTGCTTCAATGAATAAGGATTCCTCTATTTGAGATTTTCTACTAAGCTTATTCATGGATGGTTTTGTAGAAAAGGTCATCTTCTACAACCTCCAATCTATAGATTGGTTATGCTTTTCCAACCAGGAAAGACCAAGAATAATAGGATTTGATGGAGTTCTAATAATATTGAAAATAATATGACTACTATGGGCCTTAAACGTCACTTCTATAGGTTCTGATTCATGGGTGACACTACCAGACAATAAAGGTCGCCTATCTATGACCTCAACGTGAACATGTTTGGATTTTTGTACTAAAAGAATCTTATGACGCATTGCAAATTCTTTGTCTAAGAAATAAGCAGATGCTCCCAAATCTAATAATGCCAAGGTTCTTAGTTTGTGAGGGCCAATAATCAAAAAGATTGTAAAGCAAAGGGCAGGTTGAGCGGAAAGAAAGGAACGTGGTTGTTGTTGCGATATTTCACTGTCTAGGCGCACGATTCCTATTGTGGCTGGGCATCCTTGTTTTCCTAAACAAACACACCTCTAGTCCTGACAGTGCGTCAATTTTGCTTCTTAGGGCAATTTCTAACTTTGTGGCCTTCTTCACCGCAATACAAGCATAGACCTTCCTCCATATGCCGCTTTTTTTCTTCTAGAGTAAGAGATTTGACACGTATCGCATCAATTTACATGTCTTCTAGCTCTGAATGTGAATTCACGTTGCTTGTCGACATAGTTAGGGCATGACGAACCGTATGTTATCTTGAACGTTGGTCTAAGCGACGTTGAAATAGGTGGTTATCACACTTCATAGCTTGGCTAATAGCTTCATTGAGGATTTGCGGATCAGGAAGATTTAACAGCAAATCCTTCTCATCGTCCCTTAAACCCCAATAGAATTGACTCATTAACGCTTCTTTGTCCCAATTGATGTCGCATGTTAATTGCCTGAAGTCCGATGCATAGACTGATGTAGAGGGCATCCCTTGTCGTAGTGACCGGATCTTTGTTGTAGCCCATCGAACCTTGTCGTGTTCACCAAATGCTTCCGCAAACGCCTCCAAAAAGGTTTCAAAGTTGTTTAGTATGGACGATCGTTTCTCAAACAAAGGAGCAAACCATGATAGAGCTTGCCGTGTAAGTAAGGTTCGAACAAGCCCAACACGTGACTCTTCCATTGGATAGCATTCGAGCTGTAGAACTGTTATCAACCTGATTTGGTTGACGAATTTTTAAAACTTGGAACACGTACCATCGAACTTGTTCGAAAGGCTAACTCGGAGCTCCTTATGTTGTAGAACTAGCGGTGCTTGTCGAACGTGAGCTAAAGTTGCTTCTCCAAGTGCAAAATTTTGAGGCTGGTGCAACGTAGATTGTGCCATTCCAGATGCTCCATCATTATAAAGCCTTGCCATGACTCCTTCAATCTCTACAGTTCTTTGCGATTACGTAGCGAGGGCATTTATGATAGCATATAACTTGAACTCCAAAATTTCTGTCATACTAATGTCTTGACCTCCGACCATTCTAAGAGAAGGATAGAAATGATTCTACAAGAAGACAATATTGATTTAGAGGAGGGTGCTCCGCAACCTCTAAAATGCCTTAAGAGCTTCAAGAAAAGAGGTAATCCACTCTCTCTAAGAAGAATAAGACTCCAATATTATAACAAAAGAAGTATCAATATAAAGGAGGATAATCCGCAACCTCTAAAACGCTAGTACACCTTCAAGCAGAGGAGTAATCCACAATCTAACGAGGAAGAAACTAGTTCTGATATCTGAAGTGATTGAAGTCTCAATAAATTGTCACGGACACAGAAATACAGGCTCGAGATCTAAGAAGAAGTTCAAGAAGAACTGACAAGAATTAGATTAATCAGATGAATATAAGAATAACACCACAGAGGTGAGCTAGAGCTCCAAGAGATGTGTTGTCAAGACTGAAGAACTCTTCAACCTTGATTCCAATATATACTCCTATTTAGGAAGCTTGTCAAACAACTTCTACTAACTAGGAAGCTTCTAGAAGGTTCTAGGGACTTGCTTCTAGGAGGTTCTAGAAACTTGTCTCTACAAGGTTGTAAGGACTACGTCTCTAACATCTTCTACCAACTAAGAAGCTTCTCAAGCAATTTCCATCAACTAGGAAGCTTCTAGAAGGTTCTAGAGACTTGCTTCTAGAAGGTTCTAGAAACTTGTCTCTAGAAGGTTCTAAGGACTATGTTCCTAACAAATTCCTAAAATCTAATCCAATAGGTTTTTTTGGATCAAGGATAGGTCGTAGATACTACAAAATGCAACATGCAAGGAAAAATCCACATCCTTACATACACCTTCTCTTTTTCTATCCTTCCTTCTTTCCCTCTTTTTTCTCCATCCGCTACCAATTTCTAGTCGTTGACACTATGGTTGTATGCTACTCCAGCTTCTTCACCAAAGAAGTCCACTCCTAGCTAAAAATGGTTTTTATCTATGGCTAGCTTTGTACCTCTTAATTTCTATCCTTGAATACAAATCATATATGTTTTACTCATATATCTTCTGAAATAATTTCATATAATTTCAAACTTGGCTAAGATATTTAAATTCTATATATTTTACATTAATATTGAGATTTTTATACATCAGAGTAAAAAGAGAGAGATTTTTAATCTTTGTGGTCATTTTTAGTAGGTCTTGGGAATAGATAGCCTATTTTTCTTAGCTTATTGAGGCATAAGAGTACTAGTATTTTGAAGAATTGAGATATTGGTTCTACCTCATTAATAAATTTGTTGATAATTGATTGCTACTTAGAGAGTTTGCAAGTTCAACAAAAAGCCTCGTCTATGTGGCCACTTAATAAACATCAAAGTTAGATAGTCAATTAATTTCTAACTTGCATACCTTGATGGATGGACAGTAGTGTCAAGGGATTAGTTGGTCTTTTTGGACATCAATTTATTTTTTCTTAGATTAAAGAAGTAGGAGGTTCTGATCATGCCTTGTACATTATTATGATAGGAATCCATTGAAATGGATCACAAATTGAGGTCTTTATTCAAATCTATGTCCAACTAGACAATCTTGAATTCAAATGGTGCTCTTTTTTGTTTCTATCTACATGGTCTTGGTAGGAGAGTCTTCATATTCCTTTCTCATATCTCTTCTAAATCTAACTCTTAATTGACTTAATCTATTTGGATCACGGTCAAAAGAAGGCTCAAATATTTTTTGGATTTTACTTTGGATTCAATCAAAATAACTTCTTCTAATACCTTTTGTTGAATTTTGACTATTTATGGATGCAAAGATTATAATTTAGCAAAATTGAAGAAGATAGTTGTATGCCTTCTATTTGACTTATTTATTTTTACTATTGGGAGTGTATTCGAGAGATTAATCTTTTTTAGTCATACAAATTTTGCTTCTTCTTGCAAATTCTTGTGTTTTCAATTGGTCTAGTTATTTTGTCCTTTGTTAAACTCATTGATATAAAAAAATTCACTAATATTTCATAAAGATTTTTAACCTCTATCCTTTTTGTGGTTGCACCATATTGTCTATTCATGATTTCTTTGTTTTGGATTTTTAAGATCCATTATGTCATTGCTATTTTTATTTTTGTGACTACAATTGTATTCATCTATCCTCATTGAATTATCAAGGCTAATAACAAAATCAATTGTTAGAGTCACTTCTAATAGATCTACTATTTTTTATGCATTTGGAGTCAATAATAGTCTTAAGTTTTCTTAGCTAAGAGGCATAGTTTTCTCTTATGAATTTGATTTCCTTTACTTGTTTGTATGTTTTGCTAGTGACATTATTTGAGGCTCTATGACTATTGTCTCAACTCATTGTTGGTGTTGTATTGGTAAATTCTCTCGTATCAAATGTAAGGTTGATAGACAATATCTACATTAGATCGATAGATTATTGTGATCTACTTAAAGTTTTATAGTGATACTAGTAACAAGGTTAAAAGTACAAACTGTAATGTCAAATAAGGTGCCATTCATAAGAGCAATGCAAAATTTCATGTTTGCCCCTATTTAAGTGCATTTGTCTCTTTCCAAGATTAGTCTCAAATTTTACATAATGTCACTAGCTTTGCTTAAAAATTGATCAAGAATTGATTTAAATGTAATCCATGTTGGTATTTTTATGTTGATGGGGTTTTTTGAATTAAATCTTATCATTTAAAGTTAAAAAATACATGTGCCTCACTATAAAATGTATGGAATTTGCATAAGAATCTTTTAAGATATAGCTTCGTCCTTGCTCACTAATTTAAAATAAACCCATGTCCAAGCTCTTGACTAAGCTGCATATCTTTTCTTATCTTGATTTTCAATTGTCCAAACTAAACTTGTAAGGTTTTATTGGAAAGATGTCTTCCAACAAAATAGGAGATAATAGAGCATTGTTGTAACTGGTTTATTTTTGCTTTTATTTTTTTTCTATTGAAAAGCATTTCAATTATACAAGTTTTTAGTAAAAATCCAATATCAATACATGATAAGTCCTCAAAAAGAACTTCACTTAAAATGATGTAGATTGGATTGATGGATGTGAACTTATTTAAATTAGTTATTGTGGCTATTAATTTTGGCTCTAATTGATTATACTTGTGTGCTCTTTCCACTTGCCTTTCTCCCTTTCAGGTAGTAGGTACTATTAGAGTATGAGCCATCTTTGCCTTTAATACTTCCATATACAAAACCATGTTGAGTATTAACTACAAGGATCTTGTTAAAATACTTGTGGGACCAATTTAGAGTAATTCTAATAAAAATCCTAATTACATCACAATTCCACCACAATGTTATCCTTTGTGATACAATACAAGTATAACAAAGAAATCAGAGTGAGGTTAAGTGCCCTATAATTATTGTAATTGAACAATTATTTAATCTTAGGATAAAATGCAAGCAATCCTCTTGCTTTCAAATGCTCCTTGTGCTATAATGTTAGGTACTCTGAAGCATCATCTCATCTCCATGGCCTTACTTTTTGCAACATCAATTTTAAAGTAATACCATTCTTAACAACTTATTGTGCTCTAGGTGTTTTTCATTGAACTACACTTTTAGAGTATTTACATCAAAGATTCTAGATTTAATACATGTTTGATTTTTAGAAACAAATAAGAATTAACCTTCAAATAATAATACTTATTAAATTGAATCTTCATTTTTTCTATAGGAAAAAATGAAATTCTAAATTCAATTTGATGAAAGAGTTATATTTAATATAACATGCCAATTAAAAAAATTTGGCAAGACACAAAAAATCATGACATAAAAATAATAATATCTCAAAGTTTTTAATATCATATTAATTATCCATATACCAAGAGTGTCTTTTAATCAAATAAATTGAAGCCTTTGTTTTATATGTATTAATTGGCAATATACTATAAAAACTTATTCTTTATATTTTATTTTATTTAAATATTTTATTTAATTAATTTTTAGATTTTATGATTTTAAAAGTATTTATTTTATACCATAAAAAGTATAAAATAGAAGCTAAAATAGTATAATTTATTATCAAAGAAATTTTATGTAAATTAAGCTCAATAATAATAATATTATGTTATTTTATTTTTTAAAAAATTAATATCTAAACAAAAAAATAAATTAAGAATAAAGCTTAATTTACACTTATTGGTCGAATTCTACTCATACATACTAATTAAAGAGATTTAGAAGTGTAAGAATTTGATAAAGGTGTTGATATTTTGAAGTTGTTTCTAAGTTATAAAGATATGTTTAAAATATTATGAATGTCACTAATTGCATCAATATTTGATTTTTTTTCTTTTTTAAAAAATTCTTAAATTTATTTGCATTTTGGCAATTGATTTTTATTTTTTATTTTTTGTTCTTAGGCAATGTGATTTTATAATTAGTAAAATTATTGTAAAATTGTGCATTTATTTGCTTTTTTGTATTATATTTTTGTAAATTAGATAGATTTAATATTAACAGTTATAGATTTAGATATAATCTGAGATCTTTGAAAATTATAGAGTAAAACATCCTATTCAAGTGCTTTAGTAGTAATTATATTATTAACCACTCTATTTTTTTATTATTAATAGTGATATAACTCTTAGATTGATGTTAATAATGGTGGCTTATATAATAGAGTTTAAATCATATGTGTTTATAATATGGTTCTTTCTAATATCAAGATTAGCAAATATTTGAATTTCTTGATTTATTATTGTGCTCAAATATTTTGAATTATTATCAATGATATGCTGGATTTTGTATAATGTTAGAATTAGTGCTAATCTTCTCCTTGAAATGATTTTTTTGATCTTTGTGGATTTTACGACAGATAAGAAGCTACTCTTATTTTCTACTTAAATGATTGTTAAAAAATTTGAAGACATATGAAGCAATTTAAACTAAACTTTACAGCAAATGATAATCTTATTAGCAAAAAAAAAAATAAAAATAAATTTATGAAGAAAAATCATATAAGATATGTTAGGATTATTATATGCTTGTATTACAATTATAATATCAAAATCAGTCTTTGCAACACCAGTTGCAGAGCCTGAATTTATTTTTTTAACAATAAAACTTTAAAAATCTTATAGTGTGAATACTCATACTATAAAATTTGTTTTGTTTTGTTTTCTTGTGCATCTTTTCATATGTTTCAACTCCTGAAGCAATTTTTGTTATTATGGTACTATATTTACTTAAATTGCACATATTTTTGTGAATTAATTTAAATATACCAAATCTGTGTTGCTATACCTTTATTTATTTTACCTAAATTAATGCATATTGAAGAAATTGTAAATCTTGATTGTTAGTTTCTCAAAATGCATAAGTGATTTTTCTTAAAGAATGACTATATATATATATATATGTTTTACATTATTTTAAAATATTAGAAGCCTAAACTGAATACTTTTTACTTTTAAAAACTTGTTTAAAACTATTCTATCTTATAATAAAACTTTTACTGAATTATTCAAGAGTTGGGCTTTCAATGCAATCATATGCCAAGCTCTTACATGTGGTCATTGTATTCAAATATGATTCTGGTAAAATCATTTGGTCTTTAAAAGAAAAGCACCCTTTCACATGTAGGATAATTCTTATTTTTGAGCCTCATAATTACAATGTAACATGAATGGTAAATTTGAATTATTAATTTCTACTATTCTATTTTTTTCTAATTATCTAAATATGAATTCCATTACAATTTATTGTTAAACAGTATAATTTTTAATTATTTAAATATCAACTAATTGATTGAATGGTTGATAGAATTTTGTTACCCTGTTGTGATCTCATTCATCCTGAACTGATTTCCCAAACTAATTTCTATATTAAATTCGTTTATTTGAATTTTGATACAACAAAAGTTAATTAATTTTAATGTTTATTACTTATCAGAATGAAATTAACATGATATCACGATTGCTTCAACATTCTGGGTGTTTCAAAAATATAATGCCTACAAACAAGTCCAATAAAATAATGTAATATCCCTGTACATTTGTAATACACTCTCAAAAAACATGAATTAAATATGCTTATTAAAAAAAGAGTTTGGGTACAGTGTTGTATCAATTGGACCCACCATACATTCTCTGAAGTTTTCATGTGCTTGTTGCTGTTGTCCTTTCTTTATTTGTTTATTTAATTGTTTTTCCAACACAAATGTCAAATGGAGAAATAAAGTTATATATACGTGAGTCATTTTGAAAATTTTATAAGTTGGTTTATAGTTCCACCGAAGAAGAACAAAAAAAGAAAAAGAAAAAAGAACAGACTCACTAAGATCAAGGCATTCTCATTCAAATTCCATGATCACAGACATACTGTTGTGCAACATGCAAGCTCAACATAATCACAAATCCTATTGGTATGTTTGAACATAATGTAATGTCATGTAGTACACAAAAAAATGGAACAATAGCAATGTCAAGTGATTCTCGTCACCAAATCATAAACACACCCATAATCACAAATTATGAACTGCTATGATTATAAAGATCAAGCGTGGGCAGAAGAAGAAGAGATTTTATGTATCGAAACCCGAATGCGACGCTGCAGGCCTCCCGAGTGTCGCACCAAAGACGAAGACGAAGAAGAGAAAGAATGAAAGAAAGAAAGAAGCTGAAAAAGCACCCCCCACGGCTGCCACTCTCCATGGGCACCACCACCCACACTACAACACCAAACCAAACCAGACCCAGTCCCAAACAGAAACAATGAACCATAAGAATGACAGAAGAAGGAGAAGCAGAAGCAGAAGAAGACGCAGCAAAAGAAGAATGAGGAAGACGGAACGGTGGTGATGGAGGAGTGGTAGCGTCGAACACTACGAAGAAGTGAGGTTGAGGGGGTTTGCGAGCACAGCAGGCAGGCAAGCATGTAGGCAACAGATGGGAAGGCGTCGTCATGTGCACGGGAACGAGAGCAAGTCGATCGGAGGCAGTGCAAGCATTGCGCAGGCAGGAAAACAGAGCGAGAGCTTACACACATGCCGAGAACGAGAGAGAGAGAGAGGGAGAGCGAGATGGAGCGAGAGAGAGGGAGAGCGAGATGGAGCGAGAGAGAGAGAGAGACGGGGGAAAGCGAGAGGTAGAGAGCAGAGTTAGCGGATGGATGGCTTTGACGGTGCCCGCGAAAGTTCGGTACCCTGGGTCCCGCCAGTGCTTTCCACTTGAGAGAGGAGGGAGGGCAAGCGAAGCCATCATCAAGTTTTGGGGAGCAGAACCAGGTGGACTACTACTCGGAAGGAAGTTTTGGTCTCCTCCTCTCCCCCTTCGTAATCATACTATAAAGTTCGGGGGCCATGGGGCTTCCATTCGTGCACGAGTGGCAGCAGCAGCAGCATCTCTCGATCGGCTTCTTCCGCACTTCGCATCTCCCATAGCCCTCCCTCCTCCCGGACTTGCTCCCCCAGCTTCTCCCTCTGCCTGCCTCGCATGATCTTGCCCTTCGTGTAACCTCTGCTGGTCGTCGCTGCGTCTGATAAGCTGTTCGCAGTGTGGGCACCCTTCCCACCTCCCCATCTCGTCTCGTCCTCCCAGCTTGCTTCCACTGTCCGCTTCTTCCTGCCCTCGATCTTACTTACAGCAGGTTTTCAACTTGTCGCTACCACTGTTTCAACTGTCTTGCACTGATCGAGATTGAGTTGCGGTTGCGGTGGAGATGTCGGTCTTTTGGTGGGATAACGTCGTCGTGTGATAATTGAGAAGGTCAACATGCTCGGAACGGTGCTGTGATCTTGACTGGGTGGCACTGCCAGCAGCAGTTGTGTGTGCGACGTTTGGTTGACTGCATTTTGCACCCGCGTCGCAGTTTACGGTAAACGATTTGTGTATCAGTCACGGAGGTTGCGATTGTTTGGCTATGTATCATCCTCTTGGTGCTGCTAAACATTAGGAAGCTCGAACTAGTTGCTTATTTCGTCGAGAATGATGGTTTTTAGAGAAAAATGAATTTAGCAGTTAGAGAACTACCGTCGCTCACGAATGGACTGTTATTTGTTTTCCTGAGCTTCATTTCTGCTTGCTCTAGTTCCTGCAAGCCGTTGTTACTGTGGCTGCCTGTGAATTGTATATAGTTTCTTGAGTTGTTCTAATTTGAGGCGTTGTGCCATTTAATTTTTTTTTAAACCATTTGTGGGTTGAATCGACGCTCACGAGTCTTAATTACTGAGTTATTTTACTTGAATTTCTGGTGCCCTTGCTGTTCATATTCCTGATCACTATTCCTCGAAGTTTGCAACCGACTCCTGGATCCTGACAAACGTAAACGTGAGTATTCTCGCAGTGTGTTCACCGTATATCTGGTCAATTCTTGATCATGGAGACGTCGGCGGTTGAATTGCAAATGTCTACAGACGCAGTCCATCAGAGAGAAACTGGAGAAAGACCTCCATTAGAACAAACTGCGCAAGATGAAGAGATCAGTCGGGAGGCCTTGCACGCGGATGAGGCTGCCTATCGAGAGAAGGAAGGTCCCTTTCGACGGTTGTCGCGGAAGCTCACGCGGCCCGATTCCCTTGACGTGGAGTCCATGCGAGTGAAAGAAATGGACCATGCTGCACCTGTAAGTGTCGAACTTTCTCTTCACCGAATTGGGAGAAGCTCATGTTCTTTCGCGCTAAAGTGATAGCTCACGTAGAATACAGAACCACATACATTGTGTTGTAAATCATTGGAGTGTGGGCGTGGCGGCTGCTGCAGGTAGCATCGTTTTCGTTCATTCTGAAGCTGGCGTATCAGAGCATCGGGGTGGTGTATGGTGATCTGGGTACGTCCCCGCTCTACGTGTACAGTAGCACTTTCACAAGCGGCATCAAAACGAACGACGACATTCTGGGCGTTCTCTGTCTCATCATCTACACCATCATTGCCACTCCGCTCGTCAAGTACATCTTTATCGTCCTTCGGGCAAACGACAATGGCGAAGGTATGTGAAATCGACAATTCCTATACCTTTGCAATTATGTCTCAATGATCCTCCACAAAGCTCAATGACAAACATTCTAAGCAGTGTTCCATGGACTGAATCGTTGTAGGGGGTACATTTGCGTTGTATTCATTGATTTGTCGACACGTTAAGCTGAGCGGGGCTCACGCGCAGCAGCCCACAGACTTGAACATTTCAAGCTACAAGCTGGAGACACCGTCCACGAAGATGGCTAGGGCGACGCGCATTAAGGAGGCGCTTGAGAAAAGCAGAGCTTGGCAGAATGTCCTGCTTCTGATTGTTCTGTTAGGGCCTTGCTTGGTCATCGGCGATGGGTCCCTAACGCCCGCCATCTCAGGTGCTCTTCTTTTGTCCGATCACCCATTGCCGTATTGAGTCACCGTTGTGAGTGCGGTCAGTCTTCGGTTTTAATTCTCATGGACGAATTTTGATTATTGTGGGCTGCAGTTCTATCGGCCATTCAGGGTATCAGCGTGAACGTTAGTGGCCTTTCTCCCAGTAAGGACTTCGCTGAACCATTGAATTTTTGATGTCTTGAACCCCAATCGACTTTGTTGTTATTCACATAGTAGAATTACGTCTCAGATTTGATTGTACATGGATTGTACGTGCTCTGCTCAACTTACGCTTGACCCTATATCACTTACCTACCCACAATTTTTGCCCTTGTCCCAGATGTGTCGGTGATTATCACGGTCGTTGTATTGGCAGCCCTCTTCAGCCTTCAGCGATTTGGCACTCACAGGGTAACGTCAATACAGTACTGTTTTGCACTTTAAAGTAGAGTTATTGTTGATTGAAGTTATCATTAATCAGAACTGCAACTAAGAAGAAGAAATGAGCTTAGTCTATTTCACTTTCATGCGACTGATTGATTCTAGTGACGTGTGTACAGGTGGCTTTCTTGTTCGGACCAGCGATGTTGGCTTGGTTCTTCTCCATCGGCATCATAGGGCTGTACAACATTTTCAGATGGGATCCTTCGGTGTTCAAGGCTCTCAATCCTTGGTATGGACTTAATTACTTCATCAGAAACAAAGTAGACGCTTGGGCTTCCCTCGGAGGTATCGTTCTCTGCATTACAGGCAAGTTGGTTCAAGCTTCTCTTCCCCAATTTTCCAAATTAATCCTACAATGCTCACCCTCATGGTTAAAAAGTAATGATGAACGGTTGCACTCAGAGAAGCGTGTATAGCCATTCCTGATTGTTTTAGTACGTGCTGTGTGAATAACATGATGAAGAGGAACTTTGCTGTGCAGGAAGCGAGGCGATGTTTGCAGATTTGGGCCATTTTACTGTCAAGTCAATGCAGGTTGCCTTCACATTCTTGGTGTTCCCGTCTCTCCTATGTGCATACATCGGCCAGGCTTCATTTCTTATGAAGAATCAGCTTGATGACGATGTGGCCTACACATTCTACCGCTCCGTTCCAAGTACGCATTTTGATTGGTTTTTCAATTTGATTCCACAATCCGACGTAATTAATCGTGTCATTTGAGATAATTATAGCCTCAGCGTGCTGAACTAAATATAGTGAGTACCTCTTCATTAAGTTAGTATATTGATGATGTTGTGTTGCAGAGCCTATTTACTGGCCCATGTTCGGGGTCGCTACATGCGCGGCGATCATCGCCAGTCAAGCTATGATTTCAGCGACATACTCGATGATCAGAAATGCCATGTCCCTGGGTTGCTTCCCGCGTGTCACCATAGTTCACACCTCTAAGAAGGTGCACGGCCAGATTTACATTCCGGAGATCAATTGGATCATCATGGTGTTGAGTATCACCATCGTCGGAGGGTTCCGCAGCACCACTCAAATCGGCCACGCCTACGGGATTGCGGTAGTGGGGGTGTTTTTCATCTCCACGTGCCTCCTCACGCTCATCATGCTCATGATCTGGCAGACAAATATTTTCCTGTGCGCCTTGTTCTTTACCGTCTTCTTTATCATCGAGGGAATTTATTTCTCAGCGGTGCTCTCCAAGGTGACGCAGGGCGGATGGGTTCCCCTCGTTATCGCCGCATGCTTCCTCACGATCATGTACTCGTGGAACTTCGGCACCAGGATGAAACGCTTGTATGAGGTCTCTCATAAGATTTCCTTGGACTGGGTTCTGTCTCTTGGCCATAGCCTAGGAATCTCTCGAGTTCCGGGAGTCGGGCTCGTATACACTGAGCTTCCGCAGGGAGTTCCAGCAATATTTCGCCACTTCATCTCGAATCTCCCTGCTATCCACTCCACTCTAGTGTTCGTCTGCATCCGCCACATCTCTGTCAGCACCGTCCCCGAAGATGAGCGAATCCTTATCCGCAGGCTCGGTCCCAGAAACTACCGCATGTTCCGTTGTGCAGTTCGCTACGGCTACACAGATCATGTGGATGGGGCTGAATCAGACGGCCAGACCTTTGAAAACATGCTCCTTGCGAGCCTGGAAAGGTTCATCAGAACGGAAGCGGCGGAAGTCACTCCTGAATCAGGGCTGGCCTCCTCCCATGCCGCCTCTCCTAGCCATCACAAATTAGATAGGCCCTGCGAGTCGTCGGTTTCGAACGACTCCTGTGGGTCAGACATCGGCGCAAAGACTGTGGATGAGCTGGAAGCCGATCAAGAAGCTTACACCAACGAGGAAGTTCTGTTCTTGCAGAAGGCCAGAGAAGCAGGCGTCGTGTACGTGCTTGGCGACAGTGACATCCACGCCAAGAGCGACTCGTGGTTTCCTAAACGCATCATCATCAATAAGATTTACAAGTTTTTGCGACGGAACTGCCGCAACAACACGCTGTACTTAAGCATCCCTAAAGACAGGTTGCTGAAGGTGGGCATGGAGTATTACGTCTGAGAGTTCCAATCCCGTTCCAACGGCATAATTGTTCTTTTGACGACGAACAATTCTTGGATTCGTTGAGAGGACTCGATCGACCGAAGCATACAGTCAATCCATCCCACGCATCATTTGAAGTAGCACAAGTTAGCAACTGTCCAAGGAACGGTCGGTCCCGAGTGATCCTTTCTGAATATTCTCAACAGCTAAGCAGCAGCTGTAGTCGACGGCTGGGAGATTGCGTGAAATTCCTGCAACTAGGTCGACGACCATGTACCCAGAGAGTGAAAATAATGATCTCAAAGCGTTGTCAACTCCACCGGGGAGAATAGAGCTAGGGTAAACCTGTTGCAACTCTTGAACAAAGCCTTCGTTGCATTGTCATCTGCAATCAGGATCACTTGCAAGGGGAGGGAACTAGTTAGTGTTTCAGAAGTAGCTGCGAACCCCATTCAATGTCAGATTACTTCTGAGCATCTGGTCTACATGTGACATGTATGGGAATTGTTCGTGGGTGTAATTAAGAAATTGAAGGTATGTTAAGATAGTATTGGCAGCTTCTTCTCTCTGTACATTATATACCATTGGGGATTGTGGAGCTGTTTGTGTTTTATGCACCGATCGATTGCCAAGTAATCTGCAATATAATATGTGTGGTCTCAGTTCTAGGCCTCTGCTTTATCATGCGAAGCGACAGGGTAACAATCTTCCCATACAACCCTTGGAATTTTCAGTATAGCTTGGAGCAAGAAAAGCCTCGGAAATATATCAGTTATGATGTTATTAATGGGCCAAACTCTCTATTACTAATTTCGTTCAGCCTGGACGATTATTCTCACCTTCAATTAATTGATCACATTCTTCTAATTGACATGGAGAGCCTGGTCACCTGGTGCAGGCTTCGATGCAGAGCGGAGGAATCAAGGCAGTGTCATCGGAGGTGAGTTCGAGAATGTTCCCTCCCACTCCAGTGATAAATCCCAGATAATTGAAGGGGAGGATGAAAAGTTGAGAAAAAGGGAGGACCACAAAGCAAAGTGGCAGCCATCGTGCATGGGCTAATGCATGCTGTGCTTCAAAATGATTGTGCAACCTAGAGGAGGAGCAATATTGTAGATGTAGATGTTGTGTCAAAAGAAACATGCACACCAAGAGCGTGGTCACGAAGCCACTTCATTGGAGGGGCAGTCATAGGTCAGTTCACGTGGCGCTCAAAGCTGTCGCCACTTGGGATCCTTTGTGTTGGGATTGGCAGCATTCTGGGTCAGTTGGTCCCACTCAAGAGAAAAATTTGATAAACCGAAGTATAGGGTTAATGTTCCAGCTTAATTCGTTCTATTGATTTGCAAGAGACGTATGAACATCCCATATGAGCTCTGTTGCCTGTGTAGGTTACTTGTTTCAGACAGCTGTTACAGAGGTCTCGATCATCGTTTGTGTACAATTTAATGTGTTGAAACAGATTTAGACTTGTTGGTTGTGTAGTTGCGACTTGACTACCCGGCGATTGTGGAATACCTGCGGAGTGGCAATGGAGGATCCAGCGAACGAGGTGGAGGGGGTGGTGCGCTTATTGGTAGATAAGCCGACCTTGTTGCGACAAGCAGAGACTTTGAAGAAGTACTTCACTAATGATGTGGAATTTTATCATTTGTACCTCAATACCAACTGTGGGCTGAGGGCTTTGATTGCCATCTATCAGTTGGGGCAGCTCTTCTTGAACTACAGGTAGACTGCGACGCCCACAGATCCCAATCAACTGTGAAAATTTCCAATTTCGACATTGCATCTTTGTTAATCCCGTTGTGAGAATGTGGATGTGGCGGTTAGTCCGGTGCTCAGTGGGTGGACAGCTGATTTTGTGTGTGTGGTTTATGTCCCTTTTGCTTCCCTTCACCGCTGACTCGTCGAACCCTTGACGTTGAAATTAACTGCAGTGGGGTGGACTTTCATAACATTGTGTATGACGAAGTGAGGAATTCGCTTGCGGTGCGAATGACGGTATACATACGGCCATGGCTGTTGCTATGGCGCACCATAAACTTGGAGCTCTTTGCATTACTCGAACTTGAAGATGTTATAGTGGTGCGTTCGTGAATACCTTTATCCCACTTCCGTCTGGCATGCTGGATCTGTGAATTTTGTGTTGCAAGGTGCATTCCTTGCGACACTGACAACTCTTCATTATTTCCCGTATTTTTTTTTTATTTTGTTCTTATTGGGTTGAGCGAAGCTTTTATTCCTACGACGAACCGTATAATCCTAGATCGATCAAGTTCTCGATTGCTCTTTTGTTCACCTCTCTGGATTCAGAATTGTACACTAACTTGGAAGTGAGAAATTGAGGAAACGGTTCACTCAACATGTGTCCAATTGAGATCGTTGTTCTCGGGAAGCCTTCACGTGACGGTGTCTTAGTGTGGCAGCCGTTATCAGAAATTGACCAGAGTGGGATATTCTGGCAGAAAGGGCAAACGGTCAAGAAGGTGAAAGTGCAGCGCGATTACTTCCAGCGGGATCCTTTGGTGCAATTCATCCCCGTCATAGGACAGATTTACAACTCCAACACGCTGCGGTTGATCATAGGGAACACGCAGGCGCTTCTCTTCCAGATCTTTCAATGGGTGATCACTCTTTTGTTGCCTCCCAAGCTATGGCACCGGTGGTTCGGCCTCTACAGTTTCGATGTCGCATTCCATGGTGAGTAAGCAAGCTCATTCCTCTCTCGCAAGGAAGAGACTAAGTTAGCGCCTCCTCACCTCATTGCTGACCCTTACCGGAGTGACTGAGATTTTGCCTAGATGGGTCCACCGCAAGGCGGTCAAAAGCTACGGTCAAAATACTTGTACTCACCAGCCAAATTTTCTTTTTTATTAATTCTATTTTATATATACACATACATTTATCAATTCAATGACGAATGTTGCGACGCAAACACTGAAGAAGCGCATTGAAGAGCACTATCTTCACGATGCGCAAGTGCATCCTCCTCCCCCCCTCCCTCTGTTCATCCGTTCCTCTGCATCCCGGATTTATTCATTCGTTTGATGGGTATATGGATGGATGGATGGATGGATGGATGAAGTTGTTTGTGATGAGGACAATGAAGGTCAATCCGCCTGAGTGTACATGGCTGCATCGTATTGGACTGTACTTAACTGCCATTACGTGTTGCAATACTGTTCTTTGGGTTGTAATCGACCTTTTATGTGGATACATTATTGAGAATTAATCTTTTATAATACAACAAGACATGTCAATCAATGTATGTATAGCTTGGTATTCTTTTATTGAGAGCAATTTGTGTATGTATGTGAGTGTGTGTATTTATATGTATATGTGACTTCAAGAACAAGTGAATCTAATGAAGAAATACAAACAAGATAATTTTTTTAAAACTTTTGAACACAAGTATATATTTTAAACAGCAGGAATAAATTATGAATAAATTAAAATTTAATCTCACGGTGATATTAAATTGCCAACATTGATTTCTTTCATCTTCCAAGTTTTTTGGAAATATTTTTGTGAAGGATTTTACAGAAGAATAATTACACTTAAATGTATCTCAAATTAAAGAATAGCCCGTAGTTGATACGTATAATAAAGTATGTGCAAAAACACACAAAACTTGGATTTGCATCAAAATACAAACTTTACATTTACATCCGGCGTTTTTTTTTTTTTCAATTATTTCAATAATTAGCTTATTGGCACTGTAAGGGTTTGACATTGTGTTTGATGGCCACTTCCCATGCGGATCAAAATCAAGACATCCAGAAACTTAAACCTTTTTCACTAGAACTGATCCATAAATCTTCAATTGAGTGAGTGATCAGGTGGGTTTTTTGATGAATAGTACGTGAATTGTGTGTTTACATGGTCTCTCCAGATTCTACCATTTGGCATGCGGAGAAGCTGTTGCAACGCGTGTGACAGGCGGAGAGTGTGCGGAGAGACATCCCCCTCCCAAAAAGGCAACAATGAAATCAAGCTTTGACTGACTGACTGGTCTTGTGGGGGTCTGGTACCCACAACAACAATGGATGGTGGTTGATGGCAACAGCGGCGCCTTCCTTTGCTCCACTTCATTCCAACAAGTGGCTACAAGCTCGAATCCTACTTTTTCTTCACGTGCACTGATCGTGGGGTGTGTTGTAACGGAACATGTCCCATCTCTGCGACCCATCACTCCCAGCTCACTACGTAGTTAGCAAACAACAACCTGGTCCACGGTTACTACTCCCATCTCATGTTGCAGCATCGATGTACCTGTACCGTGTCCACCAGGAGCTCGATGAATTTACGTGACGCTGAGGGTCTGGCTTCCATCTGATCAATCGAATGCAGTCGATTCTACACATTCCTTATTAGGGTGTACGAGCTCGAACTCGTGGGGTGCATCAGTGATTGCATAGAAGAGGCATCACGGCTGCTTCAGGTGAAGATGTCAATGCTGAGCAAACTAGAACTGGATTGTACACAGCCTGTTCTTGCCCTCGCGGATTGTGCAGGCTCATGAATCTCGATTGCACCGAGACACTAACCCGCGACATGGTGGGTTCCAGTAGAAGACGCACCCTGAATCCCGCACTGGAGATGGTTAGGAGGTTTCTATCGAATGCCCTCCGCTATAAGCCTTAAATTCAACGATGGAGCAGCTCGGGTTTCCGATTCAGGTAAAGCTAACTCTCTTCCCTTCATCACCTTTCTACTACTAATACGCGTGTCTAACTTAGGGTAATGCTATTCCTGCCCTCTCTCACTCCATAGCTGCAAGTAATTCTGAAGTTTTTCCCCAACTCAATGGGACTCAATACCTCTACAATATGATATAGACTAATAGCCAACTCTACTTGTAGTCACCCAACTAATATTGAGAAGTTACTTGAGGCAAAAGTACAATCTTAGTAATGAGAATACAAGTATTTTTTTTTGGTTATTGGAGTAATTAAATTTGCATGGAAATGAGGAAGGAATGACTTCTAGTTAATCGTGAGTGGGAAGAGGGGTTATTGTTCCAAATATATCACCATTCATTTGCACATAGTGATTAATTTGACCATTACAAGATACTCAACATTGGTAAGATTCAAATATTTAATACTTGTTAACCAATAAAACTCTTATGATCTTAACAAGATATTTTGTTTCTCAAAAATATTAAATAAATATAAATTTAAGTATTTAATGTTTTTAAAAATTATACTATATCTCATCCATTAGCATTGGAATATTAAAAAATTATTCCTTAAGTTCTTGTCTTTCAACCTTAAGTTCAAATTATAAATAAATATATCTATGATTAATCATTCCAAGTTTTATTAACCTCTAGAGAATTGCAAAGGATTATGGTGTCTAAGCTCATCTTGGTGAGTGCTTATACAAGAAATAGGATAGTGCTACAACTAGCTTAATAAAGCATCTTCAAGTAATTGGGATATATTTGGCAACAAGATAGTCTTATATAACCAAAGTAGGTACACATGAGTAATGTGAATTAGTCACTTAGAATTACCTTAAGAGTTAATAGTAGAAGAGTGTGAGAAATATTAGATATCATCCAAGAATAAGAGTCTAGGATTGAGACTTCTTTTGACATACAACAAATATCACAACTTAAATAGGATATTGATATGGATCTTATATGTTTTGGGCATGTTTAATGTTAAAAACTAAAATGAGAAAATAAAATCATTATAAGCCCAATTATACTATAACTATCCTAAACTTTGATAGTTTTTTTTTATTCTTCTTGACATATTACCAAAAGATAACTATTTATAAAAAATCAAACTAAATCTCAATATAAAACTTAACTTAAAATTTATTAAAATATTGACATCTCTTATCTTTTTAACATCTTTTGCTTTATCTTAAAAAACATATATGAAAATTATTTTATTTTTATTTTTAAAATTTTTATATTGAAAAATATTTTAATTCAATAAAAATTAACCAACTAATTAACCGTTTGATTCTTAAAAATGCTGAAGTTTCCAAACAATATCAAAGCAACACAACAATTTTTTACTTGAGTAATTATGCTGCTGCTTTTTTTTTATATATATTTATTTTAAGAAGATTCTAAAAGAAATTATACAGAAAAGGCAAGATGATTGATCAATTTCTATATTAATATAATCCAAACTATAATTGGATTTTTCTCCAATTATAGCAAATCTTATATGTTCTCACTTTAGTATGCACACCTTCGGATTTCACATAGGGCAAATATCACACATGCCCCTAAACTTTCTCGAAACGTCAAGAATACCCCTCAAGTTTTGATAATTGCAAAAATGCCCCTCGGAGTGATAACCTATGTACTTCCTGTTTTTTTTAGATTGAACTGGGGCCTGTCTGGGCCCCGCACGAACAGGACGCCCCCTCCCCCGCTTCGGTCGCAAAGTTCTCCCAAACCACGTCCAATTACTCAAATCGACTACTATTTCTTCAGCCGCAAGGGAAGGAAGTATTCAACCTGCACCCGAGCCAATCGCGCCACCGCTAAACGCGACAACCCATCCACACTAAGCTAAACCAGACTCTGATCGGCATGCGCAAAACGCTCGTATTCTATCAAGGCCGTGCTCCACATGGCATCAAGAGTGACTGGATTGTGCACGAGCTTCGCCTCGACGCCGAATCCGAACCACCAACCCATGCAAATTCCTGCTCAACTTTCAATTTCTGTACTTTTCTTACTGTTTTTTTCCGTCTTTTTTTTTTTAAGACAAGTTTGCAGTTCGTATTCTAGGTTTTCGATAACCTATTAAATTGTACACTGGGTTTTCAGGACGGTGGGTGGGTGGTCTGCCGTGTATTCAAGAAGAACAAAAACCTGAAGATGGAAATGCAGCAAGAAAGAGCAATTTCTTACGAAAAGCAAATGGGTGCGCTGCCTCCAGAAGCGGCGGGCTCTCCAACCGTACTCCCTGGGAGACGACCAGTTAACATTTCTTGAAAAATCTTCTGGAGTCAAGCGAGAAATCATTAACCTTGACAACTATCAACTCCATCAGTCTAACCAGTATCTGAACTCGCTTCAGGGGGAGCTAGGATACCCCTCAAGCTTGAATAGACCAGACGATGTCAACTATTTCATGAATTTGTATCCCGAACGTCAAACTCGGGCTTGTGCGAGATTAATGATCCCCAGACTTCTAGTGGCAGTGACGGCACGGAGCTGAACCACGAAGAAACAATCTCGGGATCCTTCCACAACGACTCATACTTCGAAAACAGGTCGCTATCGTTGCCCCTGGGCTCTTGGTCCAGCGCGGAAGACACAGCTCTTAGAGTAATCAAAGAGCAAGCTGATGACATGTGTTTTGAAGACGAAATGTTAAGATTCGGATTCTATGGCATTGATCACGACTGCGACTGCGGTGGAGAGAGCTTGAATGACAACATGGCGTGGCTAGGATGCTTTAATCCCAAATTGCAAAGCACGAAGAGCCCCAAATGGGTGAAAGTGCTGGTCAGCCCCATGACGTCGAGAAACCGGGTGTTCCCCAGCCGGTCGAAGGACGATGTCAGGAAAAGTCGAGGCTCAAGAAAGCGGGCTGCGCGATTTGCTTCGTCTGATTGGGGTCGTAAAGAAGAAAACGATGTAGTGTCACAGCAAGAGCAGCGCACTGTGTTTTCGTGGCTGCAGGTAATTGTCAATTCTCTCACCCCAGCATATGAGTACAAACGAGCTTCCTCGATCCACGCATGTGATCACTTCCACGTTGCAAAATCCAGACTCATTCAATTTTCTCCAATTGGGTGTTTATGAAGTGAAGCGTTTCACAATTCCCATAATTATAAACCATTTTTGGACTTTGTTGTAAGCAGGATGCAGGCACAAGATCGCAGTTGAGGAGACGCGAGCAAAGGGACCAGCGGGTGTCGTCGTCATCTCCTTCGCGCTAAACCTAGCACTGATTGTTTTTGCCGTGAAAAAAATTGATTTCAACGCTCAAGTTCATATGCTCAGGGCAGCGGCGCCACTCTTGCCTGCCTTGATAGTGTGGAAGCCTGACGGGGACTCTGGTGTTTGGATTTGTTTCAAATGTAGTTGGACGTGGTTTGGGAGAACTCTGCTACTGCTGCGGGGAGAGGGGGCGTCCTGTTCGCGCGGGGCCCAGACGGGTCCCAATTCAAACTAAAAAAAGCAGGAAGTAGATAGGTTATCACTCCGAGGGGCATTTTTGCAATTATCAAAACTTGAGGAGTATTCTTGATAATTCGAGAAAGTTCAGGGGCATGTGTGATATTTGCCATTTCATATACTCATGCTCATGTTATAATAGAGTTCAAAATGAGATTGATCTCAACTTTCAATTTCAGAAAGTAGTGCATCGGAAGCAAAACCAAGAAACGATCTTTCTCTTTGAACGCCTCATCATGCTCACTGCACTCTCAGAATCAAGGACAAAAATTGAAGATGCGAAAGCTAAAGATATGAAATATTTTTGTAAAAATGATGAGGAGTGATCAATACATCTCGCTTGTGACAAGGCATCTGTCTAGAGCAATTGACCTCGATTACATAGTCTACCGTATACTGTAAATCACTGTGAACCACTGGCAATTCCAGATTTCTCCACCTGAGACATACAGCGCAACACTACAAAACTTTCTACACAAAGGAATTTTCGGTGCTTCTTTGTTCCTGTTTGCCTTGTGCACCTTGAACGCTTTCTAGTAAGTGTAAGCAGACCTCATTCTTTGGCAAATAAGTCAAGTAGAAAATGCTTGACGACAATGTCATCATAATCAATACCAGCTTGACTTCTTGCCGTTACGTAACTATTCGTTTTCTTTCTCTCTCTCTCAATCTTTCACTATCTTTCACTCGATGCAAGGGCAGATGCCGATTTGCGGTGTGGTTGTATTGTATAGACATCTTCGTAGCTGCAAGTTCCTCAGTCTCATTCAGCCTAACAACCTTTGTGACTGAGGAGCGTTCTTGCTGCGGGGTCTTAGACATCCGCATTCAAGCTGGTGGACTGAGCAGCTTTCTTGGTGGTTTGGAGAACCGAGGTGTGCACTCGATCCTCTCTCTTGGTTGCACAGTGTTCTGGAAAGGAGCCCGTCATCGATTAGGCACATATTGCAGGTACCATTTCCTAGGTTATCCACATCTTAGTTGAGGCTCGTGAATGCCTCAAGATTCACTACACGATTGCACACAAAGGTTCGAGATGTTCTTCTTGAGCCTCTTGTCTTATATTCTGTGTAAATATCCAAAGTCTTGAGCCTCTTGTCTTATATTCTGTGTAAAGTTTTCAAATGCGACCTAGTGTCAACATTTGTATGTATCATTGATTGACAGTGAAGCGGGCTAATAGGATTCTTCTACAATGTTGTTGGAATGTTCTGCTTCCGTGAGCACATACTCCATCACTGCAAAATCATGACCTTTATATTAGCAGAGATGTGATCTTTATGGATAAGGTGTCATTTGTAGTCCAAGGGTAGCACACCATGCATCAGAAATAGTCACACCACTTCAGGCAGTGGTTGAAAGAGAATACAATTAGCATGGACGGATGCTAAATTTTCTAACTGACACCCCCTAAATTCAGTTTAGAACAGCTTTCAGTGCTGCCAGCTTTTTCATAGTCGCATTGTTCTGCAAAAGGGAAACAACATCACTAGTCCTTCAATCCTCATTACATTGGTCCAACAATGTTCAAAGGGCGGACTGTTTGCTCGGAAGATTGTGATGTGGTTCGATTCAGTAATGAGCAGAGTAGTCCCTCGTACTCAGGCGAGAACAGGTCCCAGCAAACACTGCTGTAAAGAGCACTCAAGATAGAGTCAGTATTCACCCCGGGGATCTAGTGAAGAAATGGAGCCATGCAGTGCTAGAACATCTCCTCGTTTACCAGTCGACACAAAGCAGCAGCTTCCGCCCAAAAAGATACACTCCGAGGGATGGAACAAACGTGACTTGTAGGCTGTCCCTAACTAAATGAATTCTCTTATGACCAAGGGCAAACGATTCTTCCTAACAACTGATTCTCGATGTCCTGAGGTCTTGCAGTTACTGCAATTAACCTTTAAATGTGTGAACTTTAGAAGTGTCAGGAATTGAATAGGCAAGGTCGTGGAGGAAGCAGGCTTTGAGGAAAACTCATCATGACTTTGTGTGGTGGGAAAGATGGATGATTATTCAAGAAGTTTTATGGAGTGTACAGACTTTAGGTGTAACAGCGGTGAGGATGTAGCCAACGCGTTCGATGGTGAGGATGTTGACGGATCTGTCACAAAGGTGGAGAAAGATGAGAGCAGCGAAGCAAAAATAATAAATTGTGAGGAGCAGCTTTTTGGAGAACACTCGTTGACCCTGGATGAGTTACTGGCGAACGGTGAAGAGTGTCTTGATCAATACAAAATTGGTGGCAGCTCAGAGGACATAAAGCACGCGAAAATGATACTTGTGGACCACATGAGCCAGATACTTGGGCATAGGAACCAACTGGATTCCAGACTTGATCTTCAGACCAAATTTGGCGACTTTGCCTCAAGGTTTTTTTTATTTTTATTTTCTGTATCATCTTGAAGATTATGAGGGGTGCACCCGTTGGTTCGAAATAGGGACAAGCACTGAGGATGCGCTGAAAAAATCACTGGAAGCCTCTGGAAGCGTGCAGTACAACGTTGCGATCTCGTACTTCAGAAGAGTTAGTGGCAGAACTGGCTATCTTAGTACGAATGATTTGTTCCGCCGGGGAGTTCACCATTTGACGACGAGTTTCGAAGTACAAATGAGGGGCCTCGAGATTTTTCACGGTGAGATAAGAATGGATGTGATCTTTGATGCAAGGACTTGTATCACAAATGTAAAACTGGGGCGTCTATTGTTGGTGCGTGGAGAGATGTATGAGAAGCTAATTGAAACGCCTTACAGCCATTTCACAAACCAGCAATGGATACATTTAGTGGACGAAGTTCTGGCGTCAGCGACAGGCCTGATAGGCAAGGGTTGGCTTCTGGAAACAGAAGCCTTACAAAAACTGGGAGGAGCATTGGTGTCAAAAATTAAATTCGAGAAAACGAGAATTCACCTATTTAATTTAATTAATGCTGAACTCGGCAAAACTTACGACTACATACACGATGATAAGGAACAGACTGAACTGAGAGAAGCACTGCAATTGAGTCTTGGGGAATCTACACACAATAATCTCGGAAGGGGTGACGTTGAGACTGAAGTGGCATCCACGAGTGAAACGAAGGATGAGTCGCAGCCACATGGAGAACAGTCGCGGATTCTTGATGGGTTACTGACGTTAGGTGAAAAACGTCTCGATCAATGCAAAGTTGATGGCAGCTCAGAGGACATTAAGCAGGCTCAAATGATACTTGAAAACTACATGAGCCAAATATATGAGCACAGGAACCAACTGAATTTCAGACTTGATCTTCAGACCAAATTTGGCGACTTTGCTTCAAGGTTTATGTATGTCCTATTTCATCTTAAAGATTATGAGGGATGCATCCGTTGGTTCGAAATGGGGACAAGTACAGAAGATGCGCTGAAAAAATCACTAGAAGCCTCTGGAAGTGTGCAGTACAACGTTGCGATCTCTTATTTCAGGAGTGCTTGTGTCAGAACCGACTCGAACAGACCGCCCCCAGATCTAGTCTCAGCTTATTATTTTGAGAAAGGAATCCCATGTTTGGAGAAAGCAATTGAATGTATGAATACAGGATACCAATGTTGGCTGAAGTGTCTTGAAATACAAGTGGAGGACTATGACAGCCTTGCTATAAAAATGACATGGGGCATTGATCCAAATTTTGGTGCTTGGGTCAAGATGGGGAACGTAGAGTTTGTGCGTGGATCAGATATGTTTGTGAAGCTACTTGGAACACCTTACTGTTATTTCTCACACGAAGAAGTGGAAGAATTACTGAACGAAGTCCTAGACAGACCAACGGATATGAAGGAGAAGGCTTGGCTTATGGAAGCGGAAGTAGTGCTGAAAATGGGGGTGGCATTTTCGTCCAAAATTGGAGATGTGAAACTGAAAATTCGATTTTATTCTGAAGTTATGCTAAAACTGTTCGATCTTTACAATTTTAGTAGCCTTCATGAGAAGACTGCAGAGACGTTAGAGCTGGTTTATTCATCGCAGAAGTTTTTCAATTTTAAAGAAAAGGTACTGATGGATTGCGCAAGAGCAGAACGTTGGTCAAAAGCAGGTCATCACAGTCGAGCCATTGAAATCATAACAGATTGTTCTCTTGTTGATGTTGGTGATGTTCCTGGTGCCCCTCTTCTGCATGAGGACTGAAAGCTAAAAGCAAATTTGAAATTCACAGAGGGTGAAATATTAGAAAGAGCAGAGCGTGTGGATGAGGCTATCATACTGATGGAAGAAGCTAAAAATCTCTGTTTGAAATTTGACTATGCCGGTGAGGAACAGGGGGTAAATAATGGTCTCGTGCATTTATTGCATTTGTATGCAGAAGTTGAATCTATTGAATCTGTGCTGTCTCACATTGACCTCATTGATCCTATCATGTCGAAAGAACAGTGCTTAAAAGATTCCCGTATACACGGGATGCAAGCGAGGGTGATGATGGAGAGATCTTGTATTCATAAAAGCCTTTATTTATTTCATAAGGCATCACGAGTATTGGAGAGAGAGGATCCTGGACTGTACTACTATCTTCAAGCGATGGCACTTGGATTGCAAAATCAATATGAAGATGCTGCGGCTCTGGGGGAAATGGCCTTCAAAGTTTTGATTCAAAGGCATCAATTCAAACCTTCCCAAACTCACGCCGCTGAGAGTCTTTGGATCAAAACTTTTGAGGAGAGTGTTCTTCTAGATGTCCTCAAATTCAATGAGTGGATCTCGTATTGAAACTTTGAAAATTCCAAAGAATCCTTAATCTGGACTGAACGGGGCCGGAAGCGGTTGTACCTGCGCAGCACTGAGGAACAGCCTTCAGTTGTCCCCTCGATATGTGAACTATTTGATTTCGGTTATGAGCAAGCTTTGGAGCTAATGGGTGATGCTGTGGAGATGTGTGGACCAGAAACAGCGATCATCTCGTATTCCGATCATGACATTGATGTCTATTTATTCTGCTACCTAGTTTTTAAAGGAGAAGCAAAATGGATCAAGATTCATTGTGAAACAACAATTGTAACTGACTGTATTAAACAGCTGTGGGGAAACAGGGGTAAGTCCCACTCAGTCCCAACATTAGAGCAACTTGTTGACAATGCTGTGAATGCAATCCAAGCCACAAATCCAGGTCGAGAGACGACAGGCGAAAGCAAGGTGTTTTCCACTAAGAATTCCATAGACCTATTGAGCATCCTTCATTCTGTTTTAATCAAGCCCATATTAATCGATTCTGTAGGTTGGTGCCCAGATGTGAAGAAGATGCTTGATCGTTGTATAAATTTGGTGATCTCTCCTCAGGGATTCTTAACTAAGGTTCCTTCGGCGCCCTCTACGATAAAGAGCAAGAAAAATTTCTCATTCAACAGAAGACTGTCTGTGTCGCTCTGCACCACAGCTTTACGCGCCAAGCTGAATTTGAACAGACATTTAAGGATCTTGAGCCTCCTTTTGTTGCAGGTAATCCAATACCAATGGGTAAAAAAAAGTGTGCTCTTTCGTGTGCAGCCCGAGAAGCACGTATTGTTGCGAACATTCTTGATGGCGCTCAATTGTTTTCAGGCGAAAAGATGACAAAAGCTGCTGTTCTCAGAGGTTTATGTCACAGCCAACTAGTTCTATTGTCTACCCTCGGTATCAAAGACTCCAATTATCCTCAAGGAGGTATTGTGCTCAGGGAATCTGACGCTGCGCCAGGCACAAGTGCGGAGGAGATCCTTAGTCCATCTGATATTGTTGCAATGCCAGGAACAATTCCTGCAGGTCTTGTAGTTTTGAGTGCTTGCATGTCAGGACTCGGTGAAGTCACACAAGCTGAAGGTATGCTTGAAATTTAACACTTCCAGAGATGATTGAGAAAAACCCATCCTATTTAATCTCCTGAAATATTGCCTCCTCGGCTTTGGTCTGTCCTAATTGTAAGCCCAAATTGAGATTTTTGTTAATGATACTTTCTTGCATTATTCATGTTGGTTTTTACTCATTCTTAGAGAAGTGACAATTTTTCAAACAAAAATCCTTCCAAAATTGTGAAAATGTCAATTGAGTCTTAGTGATGCTGCTTGGTAATAAAGTAAATGGTGGTGCAGTTGCATGTGACATTTTTTGGGTGGATAGAGATACGCCATCAAAACTTTTAGTAGTAAGTTTGAACTGCTAGCATAATGTACTGCATGATGTGTTACATCCACCTTTAGAAATTACAAGTAGAGATATTTCTGAGATGGTTGTAATTATTGATTAATAATTAATTTGATGTAATTTCCATACTATCCAATTTATATTTGCAAAGCCTATCATGATAGTCATTTTCTATTGTTGCAACTAATGTTAAAACCGAATGTTCTAGTCTTTTAAAAAAAAAGAAGGTTGTCATCAATGACAGTTTGTATAATGTTCAATTAATTATATTTCTAGTCCTTTTCTAATTGTTAAATTTTATTTATTTTACTGTATATTGTTAATATTAATGTTTTTACATATTTTTGTTGCAATTTAAAAATATAATAGTCTTTTTGTACAATTTAGAATTTTATTAGAAATGGAGGGTTTTTATCAAATTAATTTTTCTATATTGTGATAAATTGACACAAAATATATAAAAATTGTGCAAATCGTTCTCCAAGAAAAATTAAATATATTGTAAATAGCATAAATACAATAAGAACTCATAAGATAATCTCATATTATGTCTAAAAATTATAAAAAAAAAAAAAAAAAAAAAAAAAACTTGAAAAATCTACAAATTAAGGCATTTATCTGTAAGAGTACCAAGACACAATTTGCTTGCTTTTAAAGTCTAGTTGAGAGTACCATCTCTATTTTATTATTATTATATATTGCAAAATTTCATTATTTGTAAAAATTTGTCATCTCTTTTTAAGAAAAATTTCAATTTTTTTTTTATAATTTTATTTAAAGAGATTTTACAAAGCCTTACAAAATTTTAATTTATATTATCTAGAAATCAAATATAATTAGAAATATTTGTTGCTTCTATATGTATATTTATCTTTTTATTAGTTTTAAAGTTCTTTTGAAGAGTTTCACAACAATATAGTTTCTACTTTATTTAATCATTAGGTTGATTGTTTTTTATTGGCTTTGATATCACATCTAATATTTTAATAAATCTTTGTATTCTTATATTGGTCATTGGTAGTATTGCCTCTATTTTTTTGATGTATTCTTTCTTTAGAAGTGTATCTTGTACCTTGCTTAACCTCACTTTCTTTCTTGTTGCGCTTTGTTTATATATCTTATTTCACAATAATGTCACTTAAATAGCAATTTGTATTAAGTGGTTGAATTCCATCATATCTTAAAATATTTTATTTCTAGTTTTAAATTTTATTTGTATTTAGTAAAAATCATTTTAATTACTTTTCATCCTAAAAATATATTTTATAAAAAATCTTGATTCTTTGTTTTATATTTAATAATTATCTATTTGATTAGTTTTTCTTATATATATATATTTTATTCATTTTAATTTTTCTTAAATCTTATAAATAGTATAGTTAAACAATATTTATGTTTAAAAGATCTATATTTAATATAAATAAAATATAATTATGTAATAAAAATAAAAATAAATTATTTTATTAAATATTAAAAATATCTTAATAAATTAGATAAATAAGAAAAAGTGTCTATTAAAGAATATGATATGGTTAATATAATTTAAACATATTAAAAAAAATGTCCATTAGTTTGAAATTCTTTAAACTACTAAATTCAACTATAACTTGTATAAAATTATATTTTAAATATATGTAAATATATATGTATATATATATATATATATATATATATATATATATATATAATTTTTTATTTATTTTATAAAACATATATTTATATTTATATTAATTATAAAATGAGAGTGTAATTTTATTTTATACATTTTTTGTTAAAGAATCTTAATATTATCTAATATATTTGTTGTTAATAGTAGCTTTAGGACTTAAGGTCTTAATATTATATAGACAAATTTTACAAAGTAATAGATATATATATATATATTTTTACATAAACATGAATACAAATAAAAATCTTTAAGTCAAATTTTAGATTTAATTAATTATAATTTTTTAAAAATATTTAATAGTTAGAATGGTCTTTTTAAAAATCAAAATTATTGAGGTAATTTTAAAAAATATGTGAATTTTTTGAACATTGTATATTTGTATTTAAATCAATGATATGTTAAAGATATAAATTAAAAAAATAAATTATAATACACTCTTATATGACTAAAATAGAAAAATCAAAAAATTAAAAAATAGATAATAAATTGAAACTAAAATGGTTATTACTTGATAAAAAAGGGCTAAAAAGTCTTGAACCTAGATATAATACAAAAAGAATATTAACAAGAATGAGAAACTCATTCTTGTATCCATATATATTATCTATTAAAGAGCTATGTGATGATATCTTATAGGTTATATAATAGGTGTGTATTTTTTAGGGCAAGTTTCTAAAATTTGTACTTTACAGTCAGTTTATCATTTAAGTGGCTAAATGTAAGATATGTAACTAACTTATTGACCAAGGTATTAACCTATCAATTATTTATAAACACACATAAAGTCTACAAAGCTTTTAGAAAGCTTTGCAATAAAATATCAATAATTCAATCTATTTCTACTTACTTTTATTTAATTCTACTTATCCAAGTAAATATTTTAGTGAATATGGCTATCCATAGTTATATAATGTATTTTTTTGCTTGAAAATGCATTGGATACTTGGCTATGGAAGATAAATTAGAAATTACAACAAATAAAGATCCTAAGAATTATAATAGATTCTTAAATATACCTCAATTAAACCTTAAAATTTTTAATTATACCTTAATTAATTTTAAATTTTTTAAAAATAAAATTTAAAAAAATCTTAAAAAAATTCTAAAGATGTTTTTAAAAAATTATTAATATTTCTAAAATAATTCTAAAAAAATTATAAAAAAATATTAAAGATTTTTTTTTATAAAATATTTTTAACAAAATTCTAATATAATTCTTAATAAATCTTAAGAAAATCCTAATCAAATCCTAAAATAATTCTTATCAAAATTTAATGAAACTATAATCAAATCTTTAGTAAATTCTAACCAAATCCTAAACAAATCTTAACCAAATCTCTATAGCAGTTTTAAAACCTTCATAAGTATTAATCTAACTATTGAGCTTGAATAATTTTTTTTTTTATAGATTTCAATCTTCAAGAAAACAACAACCATATAGAGTTTGAAAGACAGTAAAATTACTAATTGAAAAACATGGTCTTTATTGTAGCTAGATAAATATGCTTTTCAACACATTGTCTTTTTAGGCAACCATGCTCTTTATTTTGTAATTGTGTTGCTTCTTTGGATAATAATAAAAAATATGCTTATGTTCTTTATAACATAAGCACAATCTTTCTTAATGACATTATTATTATTTTTTTTTTTTCAATATGAAATTTGAAACATATTATTTCAATTTGCATAGGTTCTAGTCTTAATGAATAAATTTCTAAAAACTTAAGAATTGTTGTTATGACTTGACTTATTCTTCTCTAACCAAATCTTTATTTTTGGTATCTTTTAAAAATTCAATTTTTGCATGTAATGGATATAATAATATATTATTTTTATAACTTTGCTTTTGATATTATCAATAATAAATCTTTGATGTTATCTTTTAACTCATATTGAAATTAATTAATAAAGGCTTTATCATTTGAATCCATGTTGCAAGCAAAGTTTTGGATTAGACAACATATATGATAGCTAAACATACTCCTTATTGTAAAAATAGGAATTTAGTCTCTACTACTTTTTTTTAAATTACTTTCTCTAAATACAGTCGTAAATACTTCTAAGAATGAATTTAAATTATGGAAGAATTATGATTCATTTTCTATTAAAGATGCAAACTAAGAAAAAATATTTTTTAATAGAAATAGACCTATGAATATAATTAAAGTAAATCTACTAGGATATTAAAAAAAAATAGAACCTTAAATAGAGCTTGACTTGTTATAAAAATTTTAAATTTTTTGATCTTGTTCTATCAAACTTCTTTGGCATAGCAATTATTACTATCCTTATACTTGTAGTAATAAGACTTATTTGATTTAATAGTAAGGTTGATCTACTTACTTCATATAATTGCATAATCTTTTGGCATAGAGATTGAATTTTATTATTGATTTCTTCCATATGCATAGAAATAGTACCTTCATGGTCTATATTGATAATATTTAAGATTTCTATTCTAGAAGTATTAACTACCTTATAAAGATTTATAATAGTTGCAAATCTATCCTTATTTTTTTCAAGTATAACATCTATAATTTTTCTTCCTATCTCTACAATATATAACTTTAAAAAATTTAGATATCAATTTAAAGGAGGATAATTTACAATCTCTAATATAAAAATAAAATAAAAAAACATCTACAAAGAAATGTAGTCTACTCTCTTTAATAAAAAAGATTAATATTAGAAAACAAAAAATTCTAATTTTAAGCTAAATAGTTTGCAATCTTTAAAGTATAAAAAAAGAAGTGAGATAATCGACTCATTTCTAAAATAAAATAAGAATAATAAATTAATACTTTCATCAAACTATCAAGGATATAAATTATAAATATTAAAAATATCAATATACTCTTGTATCACTCAAAAAGAATAGATATTCACTTAAAAGAGTATAGTATTAAAACTAAAATGGCTATTGCCAAAGATAAGAAGATTTGAAATTCTAGAAACAAGAATAAGAACAACAAAGGTATTGACAAGAGTGAAGAAGGCTTCACTCTTACTTCTATATATACTATCTAATTAAGAACTATATAGAAATATTTTGTATGACCTCTGACATGTGTCTAATTTGTAAGATAAGTATGTTACATGTATATCACATATCCAATATGTACTAAAATTTACTAAATTCTACAATATATTTCCAACTTATTAGCTAAATTTTAAACCTACCAATATTATTAAATTTACCTACTTCTACTTATTTCTATCTAAGTCCTTTAATCTAAACAAATATGATGTCTGTGACAATTACATGCCAAGACCTCCAATAATAATCATATGACTCAATTATAATAAATATTTGTAGAAGAATTTATACTTGTCATGATACAAGTATAATCTTTATTATTGTAATAGCTAAATCATTGCTTGTAAATGTCTTAGATGATCTTATGGACTACTATTAAAAATAATAACATCATTAATGTAAGCAAATGATAAGCAAGCCAATATTGGGTTTATCATCCTTTGAAACTTGATTAATGTATTTTTTTGGCCAAATCAAAGAAACTTTTAGTAATAGCTTCTATACTTTTGCATAGTAATTATTCCTATATTCACAATATTTCTTTGAGGATTATTTTTTTTCTTGTGAGAATCCAAAGTCAAGATTATTTTTACAAAGACTATATTTATATAACATATTGATTACTTTGTTAAGGTTGATTATTCCATTGAGGTCAAACATTCTTTTCAAAGTCAATTACCTTGTTGAAGTCAATTTTTTTTAATAAATAAAAAACTAATTAAGTCATTTTATTTTTCCATTTTTCTAAATTATTAAATCTTGACTTATAGTTTTATTTATTTATTATGTAGTTCTATGGTCCTACTATTCAATCTTCTTTTAAGTTTAGTTAAGAACTTAAAGACCTTCATAAATTCTTCTTTGACTCATTAGTTGCTCAAAACTTAAAATTCTGTTTTTGTATCAATTAAGGTAAGAAAGAAAGACATCATTGTATATTTAATAGTAATTTTATATTATAATTATTTTTATAATATTTAAAATATAAATTTATAGCTATTAATTGGTATTTTATATTGATTATTTTTTAATTCTATTTAAATTAATAAATATATTTTTTTTCTAATTACTTTAACTACCTAAGGTGGCTTAATCACCTTATATATTTTAATACATATGTAACTAATCACCTTATCTATTTTTATTAATTATATTTAGTTTATATATTTTAAATTTTTTTTATATTAATTCTTATACTTTATTTTAAATTTTTTTTACTAAGTATTCTCTTTTTATTTTAATTCTTTTTTGTATTAAGTCTTTTTTTTTTTCTTATTTTATTACTTTTAATATAAGATTTTCTATAAATATTACTTCATAAGGAGTGTAAAATCTATTATTTTATATTTAAATTAAATTTAATAGTTTTAGAATTAAAAATATTTTTTAAATATAGCTTTAGGATTAATAATTGCATATCTGTCAAACTTAGTCTTATGATTAATTAGAAAATAATCTCTACACATTAGCTTCTCCATCCAATTGTCAAAAAAATTATTTTTAGAAGGCATTTCTATAATACAAGAATCTTTGCTATTAAAAAGCTCAATCAAGCTTGTAGCAAATAATTTCTAAAAATAAGTCTAGAAGTTAATTTTTTCTAAAATATTATGTTTGTAAGGTTGTTAAAAGATTGGATGATTATCTTCTAAGCACATGAAAATAATTTTTCTTCTATAGTTTTTAACATCTTCAAAACTTTAGGCAAAAAAATTGCAATATATGTAAATAAAGTTAATATCTTTTGTGCTTTGATACTAGTAAGATATGGCCTTTATTCCAATGGCCAATTATCAAAATACATAATCTATTTTTCCACCAATATAACACCATTGTATATCAATACCTCTTGTAATTATTAATATACAGAAGAGATATCTCCTACACCTCGAACATCTTCACTTGTAGTCAAATAAGAGACTTCATCACCACAATCAATATGTTAGTAGGACATGGAATAACTTACAAAAAAGATTTCTATGAAAGAATTATTTGAGCATTTTATTTTTCCAAGTCTTTGGTTAAAGCAACCAAGATACATTGATCTTGTAATTCTTCACTTATATGCCTTTTTAAGCAAAAAAAATAAGTTAAATTCATCAACTTCTATGAATTTTGGCTCTATTGCTTTTTAACTATTACTCTTTAACCTTAGAATAAGAAAATGGCTATTATGATACTGCTGAATAATAAAATATATACTAAAAACCTACACCAAAGTGTTGAAATTCATAGCTTGATTTAGAAGAAAATAATGTTGATCTTTATTGATATCATAAGCAACTGTAGTACCAATCAAAAAGCCCTTGGCACACTCTGTCTCATCTACATTTGGTTCTTCATGAAATTTGAGAATTAACATTTCAATTTATATTAGGCTCACATGCCTAAAATATGAATATTTATGTTATAATTGTAAGAAATTACCATGAGATGCCTTCGTCTTATTGATCAAAGTAATAAGAGGCTTATTAACCTTAATAACAACTAAAAAATTCTGATGATTATCCAAAATATTATTAACCTTATGTCAAAGGGTTTGTTTGGCTTTAAAAAATATTTTTGTAAGCATGTGAAACAAAACAAAGTTAATCCAAATCCAATGACATTGATAGACATGAGATTCCAAAGTTATAATATCTACAAAGATTAGAGGTCTAAGAAACTAATAAATGTATTAATTAGACTCCAAAATCTTTATGTAAGTGTTATCCAATAGATGCATATTCATAAAAATAAACCCAAGTACTGTGGTTTGATGTATAAATCACTATTTTGTAAGTTTCATCAAATTTGAAAATAAACTAAATTAATGATTATTCAAATCTAATATACTTTAGGACATAAATGACCTTTGCAAGACAATCTAGCAATTAATAAATCAATATGGAATAATCTCCTCAAATTCTTATCACTATTAAAAGTGACATCTTAAGGAAGTTGACTAAAAGAATTATAAATGGTAAAAAATTATAAGTACTTAGAATACAAGAATAACTACTTTTTGATGTGATATTGAATTACATAGTTAGGTATAATTCTAATATCTATATAAATGTAGTACCTAATCTTAAGTCTATTCCTCATTACAATTACCAAATCAATATCTATGCTTGTGAAGAACTCCTTAACAATAATACATTTATCTTATAGATATTAATAAATAAGATAAAAAAATGCATGTCACAATGAATGATATAATATATCCAAAAAAACAAATAAAGATATAATGTTTTAGAATTTTCAAAATAATATTGCACGTATTTTCTATAGAAGAAATAAATCATTACAATATTTTGCATGAATTGTTAAAGATGGTGAACTATGTTATTTTATAAAATTAGATATAAATGCTAATGTCTCTTTAAATATAAGTGGTCAGCAAGGCAAATCTATTTCTAATGTATTATAATAAAATAGGATTTTTTTTGACATAATCATGGTAGTTGTTGCAAATGAGACAAAAATAAATTGCTTCTTTCCATTACCACTAGACTATTTTAATTTAATCCATGCTTTCTTTGTCCAAAACTTAAACCAAAGATCAATGGAACAATTATAAGAATGAAGCTTTGAAAGAATATTTGTGTTTTTTTTCTTAAAAATGTCTTGATAATCTTGGTATTAGCTTGGAATGCTACTTGAAATCTTTTTTCTATCAAAAATAGATGTGGCATATATAGCAAAAGTTAACTTTTTTTTTACAGCATGCATGAAAGCTCTTGTATTTATCAATAAAGTCTTAGATATATTAAACTTATAGATTTCTATTTGAATAGCAAAATTTTAGGCTAAACTATAGAAAAAATTAAGATTACAAGAAATCTGATCTATTTAAGGATTATATTTTATAGCCATGATAATTCTAAAATAATTAAATTAGAAGGATATTTAATTATATTAAATATTACTCAGCTATTATGACTACTAGTTGCTACATTTAAAGGAATAGATTCATGGATGACATCTTTGAAAGACAACAAACAACCATCTTTTACTTCTATGTGTACAAAATTGGTTATTCTAATTAAGAATATTTCTTGTTTATTGACAAAGTCTTTGTTTATTAAATATGTCAAGGCTCTTGAATCTAATTAAGCTAAAACTTTGTAATATTTTGGTTTTAAATAAATTTCTAATTTAAAATAAGATGAAGGATATGAAGAGAAGATATGACCTTTATTAGATGTCATACAGGATTTTTATCACTGTCGTGATATAATATGATTATATAGTGAAATTATAATTAAAATTGAATTTCTAATTAATATCTAATTATCTTAGTTCAATTATAATTTGAGGTATCTAAAAATGGCTTTTATAAAAGCCTCTTAGATTATTTTCTTATCTTAATAGTTAGTAGGTTGAAGGTTAGTTAGTAATTTTACCTTCTAGGTTATAGAGACTCTTCTACTACCTTAAAAAGACCATAAATTAATAAAATCAGGTTAGAAGAGATAAATAATTAATATAGTTGGTACAAGGATTAAGTTGAGAGTAGGATTGGGCTAAAAACACCTTAGGATAAGTTAGATTGATATCCGGGGGTCGACCATTTGTGAGACAGGGTCGAAATCAGACCTCTAGCTACTAAAATGACGGCTTAGGGCAAAATAGGAGATCATTCGAAGTTCGAAGGATTTGAGAGCTAGCTTGAAATTCTTTCTAAAGACCTAAGAATTAGTTTGAGAGGGTTTTGGAAGATTTAACAATTTTTGTTCAAAGTCAAGGTTTGTATCAGTGATTTGGGTATTATATAATATAATTAGAGCTAGCAATTTTGGCTAGCTCGTGTAATTGGCGTGACATCTATAGTTGAAAATTTGATATTGTTTGGATTGTTAGGTGTGATAAATGTATACAAAATTTTATGATAATATAAAGGCGTGGTTTAGAGATATCTAGTTTTTAGCACAAGAGGATTTTATAAGGTGGTAGTTTGAGGTTGGATAGGATTTTTATGATATCTGAAGATCTATTAGTTGGATTAAAGTGAAAATTGGCATGGTGTTGGAAGACTTAAAGATCAAGCTACACACCAATTTTGAGACAAAGTTAACAGTTGGAGAAGAAAAAATCATTACTGGGATTTTTGCTTCACTTTTCAAGCTGGCGGCTGAGTACAATTTTTGGAGGTTTTCTCACAATTTGTAAGTTGTATTGGGCTAAAAATTTTCGAGCATTTAGAAGACTTGCATTGAAAATTTCATGCAAAATTCTACATCAAGAAGACAGTGAGATTGGATATTACAGCTTATTAAAGTTCACTGAATAGAATTGGAGTTTAGAAGAAAAATCTAAATTGCTTAAATATGAAAGTAACAAGGTAATTGGGATTAATGTATGATTAAGACTACTAAGAAGAGTGTTTTAAGCACTTTTGAATTGAAATTCAGATTATATTCTTCTTGTATGGATGAAATCTATTAGGATTTCTTAGCTACTTGTGAAACATAATCTCACCTTCCATAGCTGAGTGCGTGGTGCATTCCTGAGCAAACAACACGTAATAGGACACCGCATGGTCCTTATTATAGGTGAAGAAATTAGTTTTTTGACACATTGTTCTTTTTGGCAACCATGCTTCTCATTTTGTGGTTGAGGTGCTTCTTTAGACAATGTTAAGCAATGTGTTAAGCTTCTTCACAATATAAGCATAATCCTTCTTGACAGTGTCAAAACTTTTTTTGCTCAATAAGAAATTTGAAAAAGAACATGTCAATTTGCATAAGTTTTGGTCTTCATGAATGTGAACTTTTGTGAATTTAGAGGCTATTGCCATAGCTTGACTTATATCTTTTCAATCAAATCTTTATTTTTAGCATCTTTTAAAGAGTGAATTATTACATATAATAGCTTAAGCAATAAATTGCTCTAATAAGTTTGTTCTCAGTATTGTTAATAATAAATATTTAACATTATCTTTTAATCCATATCAAAACTTATTCATAAGGGCCTTGTCATTTCAATCCACATCATAAGTAAGGTTTTAGAATTTAGTAGCTTATATGGTAGTTAAACGTGATCTTTATTGCAAAGATACAACTTTGGTCATTGTTAATTTTTTTCAATCACTTTCTCTAAATATAGCCATAAAAACTTCCAAGAATGAATTTAAACTATAGAATAGTTATGAATCTTTTTTTTAATTAAAGGTACAAACTAAGACAGAGCACTTCCAAAGAAAAATACACCTATGAATTTAATTTGAGTAAATCCATTAAAGTATTAAGAACGATGCAATCTTAGATAAAACTTCACTTGCTGTAGAAATTCTAGAAACTTCAATCTTATTCCATCAAAATTCTCTAGCTTATTTATTCTTGCCTCTTTTATACTTGTAGTAGTAAGATTTTTTAGATTTAGCTAAGAGTTTGATCTACTTGCTTCTTTTAATTGCACAATTTTTTGATATAGAATTTAAATTTTATTATTAACTATAAGCTCTCAATTATATTTTAGAATCTAAATTTTTGTTATTTTCCTATTTTATGATAATTGGACATGTTAGATTAGGATTTATATAAGTGGAATCTAGTTTTATAGGATTTTTAGAATTACAACCCTCAATGGTATAAATTATAGCCTAATTCCTTGAATTAGGTTAGTTAGATCTATAATAATAAGAATTAGAAAATTATAATAGTAACTTAGTTAGTTTAATAATTTAGAAGTTGTTACTCATTACCATGAGAGTTGACTAAAAGCCTATGAGTGCACCTATAATCATTCATATAATTTAGGAGTTGGAATTATAATTCTCTAAAAGATTTTAGGAAGTTAGGATTGATAATTTTGAATTTTTCTCCAAATTCGACAAATTCAAGCAGCATGGTGGTTCTTCTAAATAATGGGAGTCTTTTTAATGCAATGGTGATACCAGATTTATCCCCTGGAGTGAAAAAAACAAGATCAACACCCTCTCCTTCAAAATATAATTGAAGCAATGAAATTCTTAATTTGAAGAATTTTACAAAAAATTGCCAAGATCCTTATAAGTAAAAACTTTCATAAAAATTATAATTGAGCATGGATTGAAGCATGTGAGTTGTCGATCTTAGCTTAAAAAGGTGTTTTGAACACAATGGTGTAGTTAGATTTACCAAAAAATTCTTTCTTGACTACTTACAAGAGCCATCAGCCTTGATAATGAGATTGGCTCTTGGATGAATGAAGGCCATAGATCTAGATTAGGGATCTTAAAAATCAAGGGTGGAAATGTAGCCACCCTTCTACAAGCTTTCACTCAATTGTATAAGAGAGGCTTGGTTTTCCAAGCTCTCTCTCTCTCTCTTTTTTTGGGTGAAGGGTAAAGCCATGCCAAAATTTGGCCAAAATCCTAATCTTAATTTTATTTAGATTTTGAATCTCATTGTGAATCTTATAATTGTATAAGTATGGATTTTGAATTGTGAAGGATGGTCATTAAGTTTTAAAATATGCTTCATTGAGGTAGATAGCTCCTCGGCCTTCCAAATATCCCAAGGGTTTTAAGGGCCTCGGATTTTCTTCAATAAGTCACTCAATTTCTTTTTTTTTCATTCTAAAATTTCAAATAATTGTAGATTTTGTTGTTAGCTTTGTGACAAGATAAGATTCGCTTGATTTGGAATAAGAAGGAATATTTGGTGATTTTTTGAGTTTGAGGGAGTCGACTACCTTTGTAGTTTGAATCAATCGAGTTTGGAAAGGCATTTCTCAGTGCTTGATAATTGGCTTTACTTAAAATTTTGAAAGCATCAAGATTTATAAGCTAAGCTTTGAAAGGCATAATTTTTGTTGGATTTGAAGAAAATCTGAATTTTTAGTGAATTTCTAAGTGAAGAAGGTTGGTCACCTCGATAGTTTGGATCACTCAAATTCAAAGGAAGAATTCTCACGACTAGGTCATTAGATTGCAACGAAAATTATTGGATTACGAGCGTCTTAAAGATAAACTTGGAACAAGCTAAGAACCATTCAAATTTAAGCTGATTACAAAATTTGGCCAATTTTGGAGTAGAAGGGGATTGTTGTTAAAATAAAAATAGAAAATATTACTTTATATAGGATATTACCTTAGGTAAGTTGCTAGTGGTCAAAGGTTTGATTCTTGGTATATGGTAAGGGCATCTAATGTAAGACTTGTGAGAAGTCTTATATGTGAAGTTGAGAGTGGTACAAGAGTGAAATCACTTGTTTACTTACAAAGAGGGCATTCTGGGTTTCTAAGACAGCAACACCTTCTTGTTGATTTTGAGAGTTCTATATCTTCTTTTTTTGATTTTCTTTCACACATCTCTTCTTTAGACATGGCTTTAAGTAAAGGTGAGAGCTTGAGAGTAATTGAAAAGTTTAAGGATGAAAACTTTTACCATTGGAAGAAGAAAATGGAGCTTTTGTTGGCTTCATTGGATCTTTGGGACATTGTTGATGAAAGTGAAGACCCTCCAAGTGACAATGCTGATATCAAAGTGAAGAAGGAGTACAAACATCGTGAAAGGAAGGCTTTTGGGATGATTGCAACAAACCTTGATGATGCCAACTTTTCACATGTTATAGCTTCAAATGGACCAACGGAAGTATGGAAGACTCTTTGCAACATCTATGAGAGTAGAAACCTTACCAACATCCTTTAGACAAGAAAGAAGTTCGTGACGATAAAGATGGAAGAAGGAGATGACCTCATGGCTCTTGTTAACAAAGTAAAAGTACTTGCTAACCAACTAGCTGTTGTTGACAAACCAGTTGATGATAAAGACATTGTATTGATATTCCTTATGAGCCTTCCCGAATCCTACAACTACCTCATTGTGGCATTGGAGTCCATCAACATGAAAGAGCTTACCATGAACTATGTCATGTCAAGACTTACCTATGAAGTGACCAAGAGGAAAGAAAAGGAGCTTACAAGTGATGATTCGGCTCTATTTTTAAGACAAGGCAAAGGTAGCTATTCTCACCAACGTGATAATTCAAAAAGTAATATGAGGAATCGCTATATTTGTGGAAAATCAGGTCATTTTGCTAAAAATTGCTACAAGGCCAAGAAAGGAGAGAGGGAGAATGCAAACAATGCTAGTGATAGTTTTGGTGGAGATGAGTATGCTTTCATGGCAATAGAGGGAGCCTCCATGGCTGCTATGTCAAAGTGGATTATAGATTCAGGTGCTACTAAGTACATGACACCATACAAGTGTTCATTTGACACTTATAAAGAAATTCCAGCAACAAAAGTGTGGTTGGGAGACAATGGCATGGTACAAGCCATTGGAATTGGCTCCACTGTAGTAGAGATTGTTGTGAAGGACCAAATGAAGAGGATCAGATTAAAAGAAGTCCTACATGTACCAAAAATAAAGGAGAACCTCCTTTCATTGAGCAAACTTGTATCACATGGTTGTAAGGTTCAATTTGATATGAATGGGTGTTTTGTCAAGACATTGGATGGCCAACATGTTGTCAAAGGCCTTAGAGATGGAAATCTCTACTTTTTCAATTGCAAAAAGGTGAATGGAGTTGAAGTGGCGGCATTTACTAATTTTTCACAAGATCAAGACAAGTTTAGAATTTGGCATCAACGACTTGGTCATTTGAATGCTAAATGTATGAAGGAGCTCCAATCCATGGTAAGTGGCTTGGATCTTGGTCAATTCAGCCACAATGCCATGACACTTGCTTGTGAAGGATGTATACAAGGCAAACAACAAAGGGCTTCATTTCCAAGTAGAGTTGCAACACATAGAACAAAATTATTGGAGATTGTACACTCAGATGTTTGTGGACCAATGAAGACACCATCAATTGGAGGAGCAAGGTACTTTTTTACATTCATTGATGATTTCTCAAGAAAGGTGTGGATTTACATCATTAATGCTAAGAGTGAATGTTTTTCAAAGTTTAAGGAATTTAAGGCTCTTGTAGAGAAACAATGTGAGTGCAAGATCAAAGTGTTGAGAACGGACAATGGAGGTGAATACATATCAAAGCATTTTGATGACTTCATGAAGATTCAAGGTATTGCAAGACAAATCTCTACCCCTTACACTCCACAACAAAATGGAGTTGCTGAAAGAATAAATTATACCATTGTAGAGATGACAAGGAGTATGCTTCATACACAAAACCTTGGGCATGAATATTGAGCAAAAGCTGTGGTAAATGGGATATACACAAGAAATAGGTGCTCTACAAGTGCACTTACTTCAATGACTCTACAAGAAGCTTGGAGTGGGAAGAAACCTTGTATTTCATATATGAGGATTTATGGATGCATTGCTTATGCAAAGGTACTAGATTGTATGAGGTCCAAACTTCATGCAAAAGGTACAAAATGTGTATTTTTTGGATATTGTGAAGGTACCAAAGCATATAGGCTAATGTATTTAGAAACCAAGAAGATCATCAAAAGTCGTGATGTAGAGTTTTTGGAGCATAAGAGTACTTTTGAGCACTTAGAAGAATGTCCAAGTAGGAGTAAAGGTGTGTTTGTAGACACATCTTCAAGTACAATAAAGAAAGAAGAAGAAGAAGATGATGATGACAATGAGGATGGAGGAAATAGAAATCAAGATCAAGAGCCAAAGAAGGTAAATGATAGTAAACCTTCAATTAGTAGAACCAACAATGAAGACAATGAAGATATTGAAGGTGATGATGATGATGAAGAATATCAATCTTTGAGTGAGAAAAGACAAGCATTGAGGAAGAAGAAGGATGGAATGCAAGAAGAAGGGTCTTCTTCAAATGAAAGGAGATATCCTTTGAGAGAAAGAAAACCATGTGGTGAATGGTAGAAGGACCACATCTTTCGTCAAGTAAGTGAAGAACATGCCAATATTGCACTTCTTACTGATCCATTGAGTTTATGTGATGCAATGAAGTCTTCGGATGCATTGAAGTTGGAGAATGCTATGGAAGAAGAATACAAATCACTCATGGACAATGGAACATGGGAATTGACTCAACTTCCACCAAATTGATCTTCAATTGGTTGTAAGTGGGTGTTTAGAACCAAAAGGGATGCAATGGATAATATTGTGAGATACAAGTCTAGATTGGTTGCCAAAGGCTACTCACAAGTTGTTGGTGTAGATTTCAATGAGACATTTGCTCCCGTGGCTAAATTCACCACTATTAGAACCATTGTGGCAATTGGGGCAGCAATGGATTTGGAGATGGATCAAATGGATGTAAAGATGGCTTTCTTGAATGGAAATTTGAAAGAAGACATCTACATGGATCAACCTCAAGGATTTGTTGAAGAAGACAAACAACACCTTGTTTGTAAGTTGAAGAAATCCTTGTATGGGCTAAAGCAATCACCAAGGATATGGTACCAATGTATTGATACATTCTTTGTGAGTGAAGGATTTATAAGGAATGAGGCTGATCATTCCTTATATGTGATGCAATCAAATGAGTTCATATTGATTGTCATCCTCTATGTTGATAATTTGATCATCTTAACCAATACATTGAAGATGATGGATTGATTGAAGGCAAAGTTAGAAAAGGAGTATGAAATGAGTAATTTGGGAGAGCTTCACTATTGTTTAGGAGTGGAATTTAGAAGAGATCGTGCTAAAAAGACCATTACAATAAGCCAAAGTAAGTACATTGAAGAAGTATTGAAACGATTCAACATGGAGGAGTGTAAGCCTATTGGAATACTATTGGAGGTAAACTTGAAGTTGATGAAGCTCACGGATGAAGAGTTTGCTGAAGTTGAAGGTCAAATGCAAGGTGTTCCATACAAGGCAGCAGTAGGCTCACTTATGTATGCAATGGTTGGCACAAGGGTGGATCTTGCATATGCGGTGAGTGTTGTGAGTCAACACATGTCAAAGGCTGGACCAATCCATTGGACAACCATCAAAAGAATCATGAGGTACTTAAAAGGTACTTTGAACTTCAAATTATGCCTTGGAGGTGATAACATTAGTTTGCATGGTTATTGTAATGCGGATTGGGCTGGAGATGCAAATGATAGAAGGTCAACAATGAGGTATGTATTCTTTGTTGGAATGGGAGCAATTTCATGGAATTGCAAGAGACAACCAACAATTACAAGGTCAACAATGGAGGCGGAGTATATGGCAGCAAGCCATGGTGCAATGGAGGCAATATGGTTAAGACAACTTTTGGAGGATATTAGAGATGTGCAAATGGAAGAAACTCTAATGAAGTGTGACAATCAAGGATGTCTTGTATTTACAAAGAATCCAAAGCATCATTCAAGGACTAAGCACATTGACATTCAACATCACTTTATAAGAAAGAAAATTGAAATGGGAGTGATTGATATGAAGTGTTGTGCAACGGAGGACTTGCTTGCTGATTTGTTGACAAAAGCATTAGTAAAGGATAGACACCACATATTGACAAAGGCATTAGGCTTATAAGACATTTGACCAATAGCAAAGTGGGAGTGTTAAAATAAAAGTAGAAAATATTATCTTATATAGGATATTATCTTAGGTAAGTTGCTAGTGGTCAAAGGTTTGACTCTTGGTATATGGTAAGGGCATCCAATGGATATAGGACGAAGTCATGGATCAAGAGTCAAAGTCAAAAGGATGAAGTATTAACAAGGGAATATCCCAAGACTAAGTATGAGTCATTAGTGTATGTCATAGGATACCGTCATAGTTCGTGAGATGCCAAAAGGATCCTAGGGCCATGTGTGTAAAAGTCAAAGAGTGGATATTATCTTTTAAGGCAGCAACTACCACCTATAAATAATGGGTGTTGGAAGTGAGAGATATCTTACTCCATACTCTCTTTGTGTGCAACCTTATTTATGCTAAGTGTTGTGTCTTCTAAGTACTTGTTTTCTTAATAGTTGCTGCCTTGAATCCTTGCGTGTTGTCAAGGTTCCTTCGCTTTCATCTCTCTTACTTTATTTTTACTATCAACTTAACACTGACTTGTAATCTCCACATTTCACCTTGTGGCTAATAAATTTTAAGTTTAACTTTTAACCTTTAATATTTTTACTTTAACTTTTAACTTTTAATTTTTACTTTAACTTTTAACTTTTAATTTTTAACTTTTAACTTTTAACTTTAAATTTTAAACTTAAGTTTTAATTTTAACTTTTTAAATTTAACTTTTAATTTTAATTTTTTAACTTAATTTTTAACTTAAACTTTTTAACTTAATTTTTAACTTAAACTTTTTAACTTAATTTTTAACTAAACTTTTAATTAAAATTTAATTTTTTATACTTATGGTCAATTAAGAGTAACAACTTAATTATTTTTATTATATTTATAATATAAATTTTATTTAACATTTAAATTTAATATCAATAACCATTGCTTGAAAGGCATTAATTTGAATTGAACTACAAATATCCACATTTAAATTAAGTCAATAATTTCAAATTGTCAAAGGCATGAATATCAAAGAACTAAAAACTCAATATACTCTTATGTAATTCAAAAAGAATATACGTTTACTCAAAATTAATATAGTATTGAAATTGAAATAGGTATTGCCAAAGGTAAGAAGATTAGAATATCTTGAGATAAGACTAAATATTAGAAAGGCTTTGATAAGAATGAAGAAGGCTTCACTCTTGTCTCTTTACATACTATCTAACTAGAAGTTATATGGAAACATTCTATAGAACCTCTGCCATATATTCAATTTATAAGACATGTGTCTTAATTCGTAAAGCAAGTATTCTATATATGTACATTATTTTTATCTTATACCACAAGCTATCAACATGTGCCACATATGATTAATTTATTAGCCAAATTTTTAACCTATCAATCACCTATAGACACTTATAAAGCTGAAATTGCATCTATAAAGCTTCTAAAAAGCTTTATTATAAGAAATTATTATATTAATTTATTTTTATCTATTCATAATATTTAAGTAAATATTGGAATAAATATGTAGTAATAATCTATACTTACAACCACCACTAATCTTTTCAATTCATTAGCAATCACCTTTAGATCATTGCATGGCCAACAAATCAACAAACAAAAGAATTTTGTTAGCCATTAATTTATCTTTATTTTTTTAATATATCTATCTTCATAGACTATTACAACATAAAATATAGAAATACTAAAAAAATTTAATAATATTACTTACAAGTAGTAAAAGGTATCAAAAATAAATTCAAGAAATTCAAATTTGATCAGCATTCCAAACAATACAAAAAATCAAAAATCATTAGTCAATTAAGCAATTGGCACCTACTTATAATTGAAGATCACAAATCACAAGTAAACTTAAGCAACTAATACCTTCTTAAAGTTAATGGCTACAAATCACAAAATCTGTAATAATAAAAAAAATTATAACAAAAAAAATTTTAAATGTGAAATATGAAGAATAAAAGGATTAAAAGTCACTTTAAAAGAAAATAGCATTGAATAATTGTGACTTAAGTGCTTTAAGTATCTTCCAATTTATAAATCCAAGAACATCATTGGCTTCCTTAATTACATGAAAATGACTAAAAAATAGTTAAATTTAGACCCTTGCACGCCCAAGTTGTTCTAGAAGACCAGAGATCAAAGGCAATGGGTAGCGATTCTTTTTTGTCACCTTGTTGAGACCTCGATAGTCCACGCACATCCGTAGTGAGCCATCTTTCTTCTTCACAAATAAGATTGGTGCCCCAGCTGGCGACTTCGAATGACGGATGAAGTTCTTGGCTAGATTCTCGTCAATGTACTTCCGCAACTCAGTCAACTCCATCTGCGACAAATTGTAGATTGGTCCAAAAGGTGGTTGTGCTCCTTCTTGCAATTCAATGGCACAGTCATAGGGTCGATGCTCTAGCAGCATATCAGCATTCTTCTTTTCAAAGACATCTTTGAATTCTTCATACTGCTTTGGAATAACCAAAGTCGGAGTTGCATCTTCTCGAGTTGGAGTTGCGAAGATGACAAGAGGTGTATTTTGCTTGGCTTCCTTCATGAAAGCCCTTACACCTATAAACAAGGATTTGTTTCTAGACATTGTCTTGGCAAATTCCACCTTCAAAGAGTTTGTTGGAAATGTCACTTTCTGCAACTTCCAATCTATCAATGGATTATATCTATCAAGCCAAGATAGTCCCAAAATGATAGGACATGAAGGGGTCTTGATAACATTAAACACAATATTGGTCTCATGGTTTTCAAGACGTACCTTCAATGGTTTAGTTTCATGGATAACATTGCCCGAAGACAATGGTCGTCCGTCTATGACTTCTACATGGACAGGCTTAAGTTTCTTTACAAGAGAAATATTGTGAAGCTTGGCAAACTCTTCATCTATAAAGCAAGCGGATGCACCCGAGTCTAATAAAGCATCGACTTGTAGTTCTTGAATACCCAGATGTAAAGATACCATAAAACAATCTGAAGGTTGAGCTGAGAGAAAGGGACCTTGATTAATTTTGGATGTTGAGATGTCTAGCCGCACGGTCCCTATTGTGGCTGGGCGTCCTTGTTTTCCTGCATGCTTGTACTCCTGAGTCTTGTTGTTTGAGGCTTCTGTTTCTTCCGACAATCTATAGCTTTATGGCCTGCTACTCCGCAATATAAACACAAGTTTTGTTCAAACTGTCGCTTCCTTTCCTCAGTTGTGAGGGGTTTGAAACGTACCGCATCAATTTGCACGGGTTCAGGATCTGTGGAGTGATTCTCTGAACCTTTTGAAAATGTAGCAAATGCTCCATCATTTCTCCAGCCTGATCATCTTTCTTGTCGTAATTCAAAGAGGCGGTTGTCACAAATAATTGCCTGAGATATAAGTTCTTCTAAAGTATCCGCCTTAGGCATGGTGATCAATAAGTTCTTGACATCATCTCTCAGTCCATATAGAAATCGTGTCATAAACGCCTTATCATTCCAATCAAGATCACATGTAAGCTGTTCAAATTCTGCAGCATAGATTGCAGCAAAACGTGATCCTTGTCGCAGATTTTGTATCTTTCTTTTAGCCACTCTTTCTCGATCGCTATCTCCAAACGCAGCAGTAAGTCTCTCTATGAAAGCCTCTAGGTCATACAATATTGGAGAATCCTTCTCCAATAGTGGAGCAAATCAAGAGCGAGCATTTCCTGATAGAAGAGTACCTATGAAAGTAACCTGGGTAAATCCATTCGGATAACGAGAAGGGTATAGGCGTAGGTAAAGCCGTACTTGTTGCACAAAACCTCGAAAGTTGGCTCTTGTTCCGTCAAACTTGTCTAGCATATTCGCTTTTGGTTCTTTCGTACTAATCCTTGAAGTATCTATAGGGGTCGTATGTGACACATGTCTTGCTTCTCTCAGTCGAATAATCTCTTGTTGTAGGCTATGAATTTCGCATCTAGCTTCTTCGGTCACTAGATCAATTTGAGGTTCTTTACTTGGATTGCGAAGAAATGCAATCTCCTTTCGTACACTATTCATAAGAGCTTGAAGATCTACAAGAGTTGCCACTCTATTGTCTACTTGTGGAGATGCACTGTATATGATCTGGTCTACTTCCATATTTAGAGAATAGATAGATTAAAATTTTGAGAGAAGAAGAAATTGCTAAGTCTCTTGGAGAAAATTGTAGCACTACCTGTCACTAAAACCTACTCGGAGAAAAGGAAAAAAAAACACTAAACGATTTTAGTTTTAGAGGAGGGTAATCTGCAACTTCTAAAAATGCCTCAATGCTTTCGAGAAGAGGGGTAATCCGCACTCTATCAAGAAGGCAAAGCTCTGAAATCGATGTTAATAGTCTTTTCTACTAGCTATGCTAAACAAAAAGAAGGAATTAATATCAGTCCAAGAGAGGGTAATCCGCAACCCTTAGAACGCTCAAGTATCTCCAAGGAAAGGGGTAGTCCACTCTCTGCCTCAAAGAACTAAGCTCTGATATTGTGATTGAGAAAATATCAGTTTAGAGGAAGGTAATCCGCAACCCCTAAAGCGCTAGAATACCTTCAAGAAGAGAGGTAATCCGCTCTCAAACAAGAAGGATTCAGCTTTGATATTAAGATAAAGGGAGTCTCGACAAACTGTCACGGACCCAAAATACAGAGTTGAAATCTAATAAGAAGTTCAAGAAGAAGTGGCAGAACTAGATTAAACAGATGAGTACAAGAACAATACTAGAAAGGTGAGCTAGAACTCCAAGAGATGTGTTGTCGAGACTGAAGAACTCTTCAGCCTCGACTCCTATATATACTACTGGCCTATGGTTCTAAGGAAGCGCATCAAGAAGCTTCCCAACAACTATGAAGCTTCTCGAGCAACTATCCAAGAGCTAGGAAGCTTCTCAAATAACTTCCTAGAATCTACTAGAATATTCTAAGAATCTTCTAGAGCCTTCTAAGGGAATCTTTAGGGAATCTTTAAAGAATCTTTAGGGAATCTTTAAAGAATATTCTAAGAGAATATTCAAGGAATCTTCTGGAAGTTTCTAGAGACTTCTTTCTAGAAGGTTTTAGAAACTTGTCTCTAGAAAGGTCTAAGGACTATGTCCTTAACACTAGAGTACGAAGAAATTATATTTACAATAATAGATAATTAAACATAAATGGCATATTGTAGAATAGGTAAATAAACTTTGTGGTAAGTTACTAGTTGATTATTGATAACCTTGAAAATTAGACTGTTGGTTAGGTAATTTAGTTGGTAACAGTAGGTTGTTAGTAGAATAAATGGTTAAGAATTCAAAGGATTATAATCTTTGGAATCTGCTGGCCGGTGGATTATCTTTTTGGTAGGACAAATAGGTTGAGGAAAGAAAGATCAAGGGCCAGACTGTGAGAGTCGTAAACCAAGAGCCAGACTGTGAGAGTCGTAAGCTGGGATAAGCTTGGTACTATCTCTTTGTTTTCTTTGCTTTTATTATTTGCTTATAAAGAATTGTGATTGAAAGAAGTATTGTTGAATTGATAGTCGTAGAATGGATTATGTGTTAAATCAAGATAGAAGTAATAAGCCTTGGTGTTTTGTAGTTTGATAATTGATTTCAGATAGCCAAAGTACAGTCAATTGTGACACTAACAGATCTAATTCATATAACTAGTCTTTTCTCGTTTTTGAACCCACATCTATTAGTTCAATTGCTTTGTTATACTGAAGCTTGAACACAACGAGAACAACATTTTGGCATCGTTGCCGATGAAATGATAACAATATGAAATGTTAGAAATTGATTGTATGGGAGATGGAATTATATGTTGAATCAGAACATGAAAAGAACCAATTTTAGGATTACAAATATGTGAGTTATAATTCAAGGCAGTATTGATTTTGTCGAGAAGAATGAAAGATTATGAGTGATAAGCATAAAAGAGAAGATTATCAAAGAATTAATCTACAAGCAAAAGAAAGACAGGAGCGATTAAACATAAGAAATATCCTACCAAAACAAAAAAAAAAATTACAGATCCAAGAAAAATCAAAAAAAGAAAAATTCAAATTCAAATAGCAAGAAAACCTGGGATAACACCAATGGCCGCAGGAGTGCCAAAAGTACCAATTGCAGTACAAATGGGAGCAGTAGGAGACCGAACTACAAGTGTGGCACCATTACCTATTTTTAATGGTTGATCGGGCTTTGATCCTCATCACCATATATCTCAATTCTTGACAGCCTACATCACTATTAATAGTAGAATTGAAGACATTTGGTTGAGATGATTGCCAGTAACTTTAAAAGATATAGCTTTTGAATGGTATATTTGGCAACCAGTGGGTAGATTTCTCAATTGGGAGGCCTTAAAGAATGCCTTCCTAATTCATTTTAGACCAATTGGATTTGAAGATCAGCTTAGAGAAAGTTTTATGAATAGCAAGATGTTTGTGGAGAAATCATTAGAGTCCTATTATTGCCGGATCGCAGAATATACTTCGTAAATGGGTAAATAATCAAATGCCAGATGTATTTATATTGTCGATATTAATCAATGGTTTGCATCGACCATAATTAAAAATATTTGTAAAAGAGGCTCGATTACCTACGATAGAGGCATTGTTGGCACGAGCAAAGATGTGAGAAGAATGTCATTATGATCAATTGTTAGCAGTGGGAACCACAATGATTCCAAGTTCAGGAAGCCAATAAATACAACCGAAAAATATATCGATGGATAATTATCTACAAATGGCTGCTTCCAATGTGAAGAATATTATGTTGCAACAACCAATTAATACTACACCACTCCAAGCAATAGCACCAATAACAATGACACCTTATTTTATATCACCAATCTATCAACAACCGGAGTTGTTCACAAATGCGACTGTTAAAGATCCAAATGAAGCCTTGTTATTAAATCTAACAAAGAAGATGGAAGAATTGACCATGAATTTGGCTAAAGACAAGGAGAAACGACATAAGCCTTCTAATACGAGACCTAATGTATGGTGTAATAATTATAAAGGATAGGGATATTTTGATACGAAATGTCCATCACCCAGATAAATGGATGTTCAATGTACATTTTGTGGAGGAAAGCATCCTACCCAAAACTGCTGGCATTTACAAAGGTAATAATAATTCAGTAATCAGACCATGATCCCACCGACTCAATGAAAAGTCAATCAAGTTCAAACAGAAAATACGTATGGATGGAATGGAAATCAATCTAATCGACAAAATCAAATATTCAATATTTTTCAAAGTTCCAATTTTAATCAAGGGTGTGCATTAAACCCCCAGAACTACGGGAAGGAGCAGCAAAGGTATTAGTAATATGCTCCACAAGCATCATCGAACTAAGTATCCTCCATTGTCGTGATATAATATGACTAGTACGTGAAAAGGTAAAGAAATATATCATGTTTTGAGGATCTCACTTCAAAAATATTGTAGCAAATTATCTTGGAAAAATAGATATTAGTAAAAGGGTAGAAAAATTAAAGGTGCTAATACTACCTTTTTACAAATTATGCTTCTATTTACTTTGTAAGGCTATAAATAAGACAAATTAAAGTAGATTAGAAAAATAAAAGATATAAACATATGTAGGAAGGATTAAGGAGTGCAAATTAGTAAAAATTACCTCAAGAAGACGAAAGTTGATACCCGGAGAGGGCTGGTTATGAACCAGGATCGAAATCAGATCCTAAGGCACAAAATTGAGTCTCGACTATGACTCCGAGACTCTTAGGTAGATTAAAGAAAGGGATTTGATAGAAGATTTGATAAGGTTTCTATGGGCATTAATTTTGGGTGATTTGGAGTTGATATGACTTTGTAAGAGCTTTGCAAAAAGGAGGTTTGTTTGGGATGACTTGGGTTTTATGAAATAAAATAGGGTTTATGTTTTGAGTGATTTCGAGAGTTCTATTGCAAATCCACAAGTGAAATTTTTTGGATTCATGAATATAGTTGTATTAAATACATGTTGTGAATTTGAGCTCGATCTAACGGTTGAAGTGAGAGATATTGAGGTTTAAGCGGGTCAAGGTCTTAGAAAGTAGAATTTTAGGTCCAGTGAGGGTTTTTAAGATTTCATGCAATCTACTAGTTTAATTGGAATAAAACTTGTGTAAAAAGGTATAAGACTTGTTTTTCTATGTTCATGAGAAATTTGAAACCAATCAAATGGCGCAAAGAAGAGAAATTGGCTCTGGAAGGTTGGCATTAAGATTGGAGACAGAGGCCGGCCAACATCTGAACACATTTTTGAGGTTTTCGTCAATTTGGTAACTCCGATCCTTTCCAAATTTTTTTGTACTTGTTTTAAACTTGATTTTTAAGAAGTATGCAAATTTTGAATTAAGATCAACGGTTTGTTCATTAGATATTGAGGTTTAAATCTGTCATAGGAATTACTAGGATTTGGATTAGGGTTTGGCTAGGATTCGATTTAGGATTTGATTTAAAGTTTAGGGTTTGGATTAGGATTTGGTTAGGATTTAATTAGGCTTTGGTTAGGGTTTGGATTAGGATTTGGATTAGGATTTGGTTATGGTTTAATTTAGGATGTGGATTACGGTTTAGGATTTGGTTAGGATTTAGGGTTGGATTAGGATTTGGTTTAGGATTTAGGGTTTGGTTAGGATTTGATTTAGGATTTGGATTAGGATTTGGATTAGGATTTAGGATTTAGTTAGGATTTAATTTAGGGTTTGGATTAGGATTTGATTTAAGATTTGATTTAGGATTTAGGATTTAGATTAGGGTTTAGGATTGGAATAGAATTTGGATTAGGAATTGGGGTTTGATTTAGTGTTTGATTTAGGGTTTGGTTTAGGATTTTGGATTTGAAATAGGATTTGATTTAGGATTTAATTTAAGGTTTGTTTAGGATTTGATTTAGGGTTTAATTTAAGGTTTGTTTAGGATTTGACTTAGGATTTAGGATTTATTAGGGTTTAAGATTTAATTAGGTTTGGTCTAAAGTTTGAGTGAAATTCAATAGGATTTTAATTAGAATTAAATTAAGGTTAAATTGACATATATTTGAGTAATATTTGTGTTCATTCTAATATTTCTTTAAGAATTTTATTGTTTGTTTGAAATTTCTTTGAGTTGTTTTGAATTTGATTACATTTGTTTACCATTATTATAATCTAATTAGAGCATTCTTAGTATTCTATTAGAATTAGGATTTTGTTATCGCAATTTCTATTCTTTCTTCTACAGCCAGGTATCCAGAGCATTCTCAAGCAAGACTTCACACATTATGATACCGTACCAACAGGACAACCAGAATCATTTTCTAACCCTACATGGAACAAGTCTAGTAGGTATATATCGATGGAGACACCCAATATGTCGGATGGAGGTGCAAGAAGACCACTTCATTATTTCCGTTGTAGACAGATTAGTCATTATGTTAGTGAATGTTCCAATCCAAGTGCTAGTGACGATTATGCGCCAGTGTTAGGGACATAATCCTTAGAACTTTCTAGAGAGAAGTTTCTAGAACCTTCTAGAAAATAAGCCTCTGGAACCTTCTAGAAGAGAAGCCTCTGGAACCTTTTAGAGAGAAGTTTCTAGAAGCTTCTAGAAAGGAAGTCTCTGGAACCTTCTAGAAGAGAAGTTTCTAAAAGCTTCTAGAAAGGAATCCCCTGGAACTTTCTAGAAGCTTCCTAGTTAATAGAAGTAGCTCGAGAAGTTTCTAGAACCTTCTAGAAAGGAAGCCTCTGGAACCTTCTAGAAGCTTCCTAGTTAATAGAAGTAGCTCGAGAAGCTTCCTAAGTAGGAGTATATATAGGGATCGAGGCTGAAGAGTTCTTCAGTCTCGACAACACATCTCTTGGAGTTCTAGCTCACCTTTCTTGTATTGTTCTTGTACTCATCTGTTTAATCTAGTTCTGCCACTTCTTCTTGAACTTCTTATTAGATTTCAAGTTTGTATTTTGTGTCCGTGAGCGTTTGTCGAGACTACACTAACTTGAGATATCAGAGCTAGTTCTTTCTTAGTAGAGTGTGGATTACCCCTCTACTTGAAGGTATACTAGCATATTTAAGAGGTTGCGGATTACCTTCCTCTAAACTGATACTTCTTCTGTTACAATATTGGAGTCTTATTCTTCTTGGAGAGAGTGGATTACCCCTCTTCTTGAAATTCTTAAGGCATTTTATAGGTTGTGGATTACCTTCCTATAAACCAATATTGCCTCTTATACGGTCATTTTTGTCCTTCTTTTAGAATGGCGGGAGGTCAAGACATTAGTATGACAGAAAGTTCGGAGTCTAAGTTAGATGCTATTATGAATGCCCTCGCTACGTTATCACAAAGAACTGCAGAGATTGAAGGAGTGGTGGCAAGGCTTCATAATGATGGAGTATCTGGGATAGAAAAATCTAAACTACACCAGCCTCAAATTTCGGCACTTGGAGAAACAACTTTACCTTAGGTTCGACAAGAACCACTAGTTCTACAACATAAGGAGCCTCGAGTTAGCCTTCCAGATAAGTTTGATGGAACACGTTCCAAGTTTCGAGGATTCGTCAATCAAATCAGGTTGATAACAGTTTTACAGCCCGAATAATATCCAACGGAGGAGTCACGTGTTGGGCTTGTTGGAACCTTACTTACGGGACAAGCTCTATCATGGTTTGCTCCTTTGTTTGAGAAACGATCATCTATATTAAACAACTTCGAAACCTTTTTGGAAGCATTTGCGGAAGCATTTGGTGAACACGATAAGATTCGATGGACTACAACAAAGATCCGGTCGCTACGACAAGGGATGCGTTCTATATCAGTCTATGCTTCGGATTTCAGGCAATTAGTATGCGACATCAATTGGGATGAAGAAGCGTTGATGAGTCAATTCTATTGGAGTTTAAGAGATGATGTCAAGGATTTGCTGTTAACTCTTCCTGATCCACGAACGCTCAATGAAGCCATTAGCCAAGCTGTGAAGTGCGATAATCGCCTATTCCAACGTCGCCAAGACCAATGCTCAAGACAACATACAATTCGCCATGCTCCAATTATTTCGGCAAGCGGTGTGAATTCGCATTCAGAGGTGGAAGACATGCAAATTGATGCGATACGTATCAAAACTCTTACTATAGAAGAAAAAAAGCGACGTATGGAGGAAAATTTATGCTTGTATTGCGATGGAGAAGGCCACAAAGTTAGAAACTACTCCAAAAAGCAAAATCGAGGCATAGTCAAGACTAGGGGAGTATTTGTTCAGGAAAACGAGGATGCCCAGCCACAATAGGAATCGTGCGGCTAGACAATGAAATATCTCAACAACAATCAGGTTCCTTTCTTTCTGCCCAACCTGCACTTTGTTTTACAATCCCTCTGTTTATCAACCCTCAAAAACTGAGAACCTTAGCACTACTAGACTCAGGAGCATCTGCTTGTTTTTTAGACGAAGAATTTGCAAAGCGTCATAAGATCCCTTCAGTACAAAAATCAAAACCTGTTCATGTTAAGGTCATAGATGGACGACCTTTATTGTCTCGTAGCATCACCCATGAATCAAAACCTATAGAAGTAACGTTTAAAGACCATAGTAGTCATATTATTTTTAATATTATTAGAACCCCATCAAATCCTATTATTCTTGGTCTTCCTTGGTTGGAAAAACATAATCCATTGATAGATTGGAGGTTGCGGAAGATGACTTTTTCCACAAAACCACCCAAAAAAAAACCTAGTAAAAAACCTCGAAAAAAAAAATCCTTATTCATTGAAGCAAGAGCGTTTATAAGATCATCTAAGAAAGGCACTCCATTTGTCATTTATGCGGCTCCAACTACCGAGGAGAAGATCTCAACAACAAATATACCGGAGCAATATAAAGATTTTGAAGACGTGTTTCAAAAGAAAAACGCCGACATACTATCGGAACACCGACCATATGATTGTGCCATAGCCTTGCAAGAAGGAGCACAACCACCTTTTGGCCCAATCTACAATCTATCGCAAATGGAGTTGGCAGAATTAATGAATCTCAACAATCTTATCATTATCTCCTAACTCAATAGATGTAATCAATTCCAATGAATCTTCCAGTCCATTTTCTTCATAAACACCTAAAATCCTCTCATCATCTTGCAATGTATCTAACTTGCATAATTGTCCTTCAATATCATTATTTCAGAGATTCCTGAAATTCTACAATGTTGACCAATTAATTTAGGTACAAAGGAGGCTCTCCAAATCATTCAGATTTACAATGGTATAAATGGCAAAGAAAAAGAAATTTAGGTGGATTACTTTTTAATGCATAAAATTACTTTTGCATGGTCGTATGTGGATTTGAAAGGAATTCCAGCTGAAGTTTGTGAGCATCAAATTATATTAGAGGAGAACGCTATACCAGTATGCTAAAGACAACATCAACTTAATCAAAAATATTCACTTATGGTAAAAGAAGAACTGAATAAACTCTTAGAGGTTGGATTTATCTATCCAGTTCTTTTCAATGAATGGATTTTACCAATTTTTATGGTATCAAAAAGAATAGAAAAGTTTGCATCTGTCAAGACTTCCAAAAATTAAATGTCGCTACCAAGAAGGATTATTTTGCTTTATCATTCACGGATAGTATATTGGATGTTATCGCTCGACATGAATGTTATTCATTTCTTGATAGATTCTTTGGTTATAATCAAATTAAAATTACAATAGAAGACCAATTAAAAACTACTTTTACTACGAATTGGGGGACCTTTGCCTATAAGATTATGCCATTTGGACTTTGTAATGCACCAACAATATTTCAAAGGGTAATGATGCAAGCATTCCAAGATTATCTACGAATTTTAATGGATATATTTTTAGATGATTTTTGTATATTTAGTATAAGAGCCAGGCATTTAGAATTTTTAGGTCAATGTTTGAAATTTCTTTAAATTCGAAAAAGTACCAATTTGGTGTGTCTTTTGATAAACTGTTGGATCATATAGTTTTGATGGCAGGCATTGCTACAGATCCGGATAAAATAAAGATTATAGTAGAATTAAAGCAACCAGACGCTGTTATGGGTGTTCGAGTATTTTTCGGCCATGTTAGTTACTATCGGCGATTTATCTATCTATTCGTAGTTATATGCCTTTCTTTGACAAATCTCTTGAAGAAACCACCAACCGATGGAACCAATCCATTTTGGACAAAGGAATGTACAATTGCATTTGAAACATTGAAATAGAAATTGGTTTCAGTACCAATATTGGTCGCACCTTGTTGGACAAAACCATTTTAAGTTTATGTGGATGTATCTAATGTCGCGATTGGTTCTGTGCTAAGCCAAAAAGATGTCCAGGGTTTTGATCACCCTATTTATTATACAATTCGTCAATTGGTAGCAGTTGAAAGAAATTATACAACAATTAAACGAGAAGCATTAGAGATGATTAATTCCATACAAAAGTTTCTATATTATCTTCTTGGTTATAAATTTATTTTTCATGTCAACCATGATGCTTTAAAATATATGATTAATAAGCCTCAATTGAGTGGTCGTATTGTACGATGGATTCTACTCTTGCAGGAATTGGACTTTACTATTCAAGTAAGACTAGGAAAATTACATTCCAATGTGGACCATTTATCTCGGTTATCCAATAAATTGGATAATAAATCCATTAACGATATACTATCTGATGCGGAACTATTTGCGGTAGATATAATTTCATCAGAGTATAGTGAAATAATTCAATATTTGACATTTCAAACCCTCCTACCTAATTTCAATGAAAAGCTTAAATGATGCTTAATATTAAAATGTGCACCTTATATGATGATTGGTGAAGCTTTATATAAACAAGACAAGGATGGAGTTTTGCAACGCTGTATTTATTAGACTGAAGTACATACTATATTAGAAAATTGCCACTTGGACAATTGTGGTGGATATTTTGCGAGGAACAATACGATTGGTAAAGCTTTACAGGCTAGTTATTGGTGGCCAACAATGTTTGTAGATGCGCACCAATTCGTCCATCATTGTGACCCATGTCAGAGAATGGGATGACCTATCGAAACTTCAGCAATGCCATTGGTACCAATTCTAGCTCAAGCACCTTTTGAAAAATGGAGAATTGATTTTGTGGAACCAATTGCACCACCCTCAAGAAATAGAAAAAAATGGTATATACTGGTAGCAACGGATTACATAACAAAATGGGTTGAAGTAGTAGCTACGAAAACCGACAGTGCAAGTACAATAGCAACCTTTTTGTATGAAAATATTATTACATGATTCGGTTGTCCATGAGAATTCATTAGTGATCGAAGAACTCATTTTATAAATAGTACAATTGAAGCACTTACGGCTAAATATGAGATAAAACATCATAAGACTACACTGAATCATCCCAGAGCTAATGGAGAAATAAAAAAGACTAATGGAATTTTATATAAAATCTTAACAAAAAAAAATTCTGGAGTTGTAGAATAAGTAGTTATTTTCAGAATGTAGATACCTAGTGTATAGTATAAACATGGATAGATAACTGTTGAAAAGGTGGTTCAGCAGGTAGAATAGATGAATAGTAAAGAAAAGTAGTTATCATTCATAGTATAGGAGTTGATATCTCGGGATAGTATAAGGAGGATGGGAGAGAGGAAGAAAATGCCAGACTGCGATAGTACTGAGCCAGGGATAAGCTTGGTGCTATCTCTTCTTCTTAGTTTTTTGTTTCTTTTCTATTAGTGTTGATTCTAGTGAAGAGAATCGATTTAATGAATCAATGTTTGATTTACAAAGTTATTTATGGATCATTGTTTATCAATTGTTGTCAAAGATTAATGATGTATAGAAGTTTCTAGTCACTGTTTATTGCAAGGTTGTAAGTTCAGTGGAGAGGAATTGTAATCGAAGGAATTGTCTCGATTAGATTCTGTGGATTAGAAGTTGTTCGTTCTAGGGTTTGGGTTATACTTGTGTGTTCATGAATTATACAGGGTACTGAAATCAATGTCGTGGTTGTTATTATATTGATATGAGAGAGTGGATAGTAGAAAGAAAAGTTAAGTGTTCTTCGGTATGGTAAGCATTCAGTAGTAGCGGTTAATTGTGTGACCCTAACAATTGGAGCTCATATACATGGTCTTTCCTTGTGTTCGAATTTCCCTATACTAATTTATTCTGGGAGGTTTCTTCCGGAATAAGTAAAATAACAATCACATTTTGGCACCGCTGCCGGGGATTGACAACATTATTGAGTGTTAGGAATTAATTGTCGAAGCAGTAAAGGAGATTAGGAAGCAAACTCAATAGAAATAATGAAAGAGTATGGTTATTAAGAATGAGAATTTAACAGCAAAGAGAATAAAGCAATCAAAGGAAAGAACAAAGAGATCGCAAGCAAGAAATTTGTTGCGTAACAAGCGAGATCACAAATTAAAAAAGAAGCATCAACAAAGTTGGATTAAGCCATGGTTGTATGCCGGTCGGCATATTCAATCGTACCCAAAAGACGATCGACCTCTAATATTTCAAAAGTACATACTATTAAAGAAATTGCCAAGAGCACCCACGAAGAGCGCTGCTAATAGTCCAGCATACCTCTCAAAGCCGTTAATAGAAAGCAAAGAAGGTATAGAGGAATTAGGTACCCCATTGGGTATTTTCCTAATTGGAGATACGTTCGATTCTAACAAGACTGGTTCTGAAGATTGACATAAATCATAAAGACCAATTTTCACCTCATATTCAACTAGTAAAATTATTTGGAGATAATAATAGTCAATCGAGAAGGCCACGAAGTTTGAAAAAGACTTTTATGGAATATAATTTTTATTTTAATAAAGAATTAAGGAGAATACTAGCATCTTTAATGGCGTCCGGAGGACCAGTAGTTCCGATTGCAGTTCAAATGGGTGCAGTGGGCAATCGAATGACTAGCGTCGTGCCATTATCTACTTTTTGGGGTTTGCCAGATGCGGATCCAGATCAATATTTGTTTCAATTCTTGACAGCGTGTGTAGCCAATAATGGAAGAACAAAAGATATTTGGCTAAGATGGTACCAACGACATTGAAAGACATAGCGTTTGAGTGATATAACCGCCAACCTGTGAGACAATTTATCAATTGGAAGGCATTGAGAAATACATTTTTAGCCCATTTTTTATCAATTGGTTTTGAAGAACATCTTAGAGAAAAATTAATGAACAGCAGAATGGTACCTAGGGAAGCGGCATAGTCATATTATGGTCGTGTAGCAGATATACTTCGAAAATGGCCAAATAACCAAATGCCAAAATCGTTTGTATTGTCCATATTGGTTAATGGACTACACCTACCCGAATTGAAGATGTTTGTAAAGGAGGCCCAATCAGCCACCATTATATCATCTCTTGAGTGAGCAAAACTATAGGAGGAATATCACTATGGCCAGAACTTAACAATTGGAGCCACGATGATTCTATCTCAAGGAGGTTATCAAATGACAAATTGGAATGACGCATCGAAAAGTTATTTGGGAAGGAATGATTATGGTACAATTCCATAGGGAATAGTGGAGGCAGTTCCATTGTAGGCTATACCACCATTATCATCACATCCGTATGCGCTTTATTCAGTGTATCAAAAATCAATACCTACAAAGGAATTGCCAAATGCATTGGTATTACGGGATCCCAATGAGTCACTGCTGTTAACATTGACAAAAGAAAATGGATGAATTGGCTGTGAATTTGGCCAAGGATAAAGAAAAAAGGCATAAACCAACTAATATGCGTCCCAATGTCTGGTGCAGCAATTGTAAGAGGCAAGGTCATTTAATAACAGAATGTCCTTCATGTCACGGACACAAAATACAGACTTGAAATCTAACAAGAAGTTCAAGAAGAAGTGGCAGAACTAGATTAAACAGATGAGTACAAGAACAACACCAGAAAGGTGAGCTAAAACTCCAAGAGATGTGTTGTCGAGACTGAAGAACTCTTTAGCCTCGACTCCTATATATACTACTGGCCTATGGTTCTAAAGAAGCGCATCAAGAAGCTTCCCAAGAACTATGAAGCTTCTCGAGCAACTACCCAAGAGCTAGGAAGCTTCTCAAGTAACTTCCTAGAATCTACTAGAATATTCTAAGAATCTTCTAGAGCCTTCTAAGGGAATCTTTAGGGAATCTTCAAAGAATCTTTAGGGAATCTTTGAATAATATTCTAAGAGAATATTCAAGGAATCTTCTGGAAGTTTCTAGAGACTTCTTTCTAGAAGGTTCTAGAAACTTGTCTCTAGAAAGGTCTAAGGACTATGTCTCTAACATCACCTCTTCCCTTAGCTTTGAGGTCTCCGAGAAGTAATGTTATCGTCACTCAATACCAATGCAAGAAAATGAAGATCTATCGCATAACCTCTGCTATGAACTCCAATTGTTGTTCACGAGGCAAGTGATTCAATGGTCTTTGAAGCCAATGGTAGTGGCCCACGCCTTCAACTTCTGACCAAGCATGAACCTCCGTGTCTTCATTGTGAAATTGTCCTGCAAACACTCCTTCTGGCTGACCATTGTAGGCAGGCTCGACCTCAAATACAATCACCAGCGATCTGTTGCTCGGAATCCTTCGACGTCGTCGTGGTGCAGGCGGTTCTTCATCTCGCGATCGTCTTTGTGAGCTAGTTGCTTGAGATGACATGACAAGTGTAGTATCTTGGCTATCCATATTCAAAGGCTAAAAAAATAAGAACAAACTTGGGCTACTAACAAAGTTCTACGCTATCTTGGAGAGAATGACTACATCAACTATGGATTTTGGTGGTGCTCTCTTCTCTTTTCTGTTTTCTAGATGAGCAAGCTTCAGTAAGAAGTTATCGTCGAACCGGCTTGGATTTCTCAGGATATCGCCGATGAAACTCCTGTACCTTTTGCGGCGCATTCGCGAGATTTTTGGCCGGCTCCCATGTTCGTTCATTAATATCGTAACCGCTCCAATGCACAAAGTATTCTAATTTACCCCGTCTTTGCCGTGAATCCAGGACCTTTTCCACCTCGTATTCTTCGTGGTTCTCTATTTCTATGCTAGGTGGTGGACATTGTACTCTTCCAGGAAAAGACGATTCTCGATAAGGCTCCAACAAAGAAACATGAAAGACAGGATGTACCTTCATAGTAGCTGGTAACTCTAGACGATACGCTACAGGATTGATCTGCTTCTGGATAATAAAAGGTCCCAATCTCCGATAGTCCAATTTGTCACATGGCCGCTTGGTCTTAATATTTCGTCGAAGCAACCAAACTTTGTCTCCAATCGTGAATTTAGGTGCCTGATTCCGAAATTTGTCCGCGGACGCCTTGTAAGATTCTTGGGCAGTTTGCAATTGAAGCTTCAATATAGTTTGAAGTTGCGAAAGCTCCTTCACCAATCCTTCAGCTACCGGATTGTTAATCGTTGACGAACTCCATAAGTCAAGCTTTGGATGGTATCCATAATTAGAAAAGAATGGCATTTGTTGAGTTGACGCATGAAGGGTGTTGTTATATGCGAACTCGGCTAGCGGTAGATATGCAGCCCAATCATCTTGTTGATAGTTGATGGTGTAACGTAAATATTGCTCTAAAACTTGATTCACTCGTTCTGTTTGGCCGTCCGTTTGAGGATGAAATGCCGAAGAAAGCTTGATATCCACCTTCAATATCTCAAAAAGAGATTTCCAAAACTTTGACACAAACTGGGTTCCTCGATCCGATACGATATCATCTGGTAGACCATGATATCGATACACATTATCAAGAAAGAGTCTTGCTGTGTCTTCGCTTAACGATGTCTTCTTGCAAGGGAAAAAATGTGCCATCTTTGTAAGCCGATCTACGACAACAAAAATGCTGTCAAATGAATTCGATGGTGGTAGATCCGTAATAAAGTCCATGGAAACCGAAGACCATGGTCGGCGCGGAATAGGCAATGGCTGTAGAAGTCCATAAGGCCGATGTCGAGGATTTTTGGATCTTCAACAAATGTCACAAGATACAACAAAATCTTTCACATCCTTCCACATTTGAGGCCACCAAAAATCGCGGGAAATAAGTTCCAAGGTCTTATTGAATCCAAAATATCCCGCAGTTGGAAAGTCATGACGAGATTGAAGAACTCGAAGTCGTGTTGGCCCTTTCGGGATATACAACCGCTCTTCGAAATATACTAGATCTCCTTCTATCTTGAATTTATCATCACTAGCATGTTGCTTGATATCAAGGGCTAGAGAATCTTCAATGGTTGCGGCCCGTACCTAGTCGAGGAACTCAGCATCAATTGGTACAATAGCTGCGTTGAGCCAAAATTTCTCTGGCTTCAACAATGTCGTGCACTGTTGATCAAATGCTGCATCTCCAGCCTTTGGCGCAAGATATGATCTCCTTGATAATACATCGGACAACCCTTGTTGCTTCCCAGGCCGATAAGTAATAACAAAGTCGAACCTGGATAGCGACATACTCCACCGAGCTTGACGCCGATTCAAAACCCGAGCCGACATAAAATACTCCAAATTCTTGTGATCCGTATATACGGTCACTGGATGTGCAGTTCCTTCGAGAAAGTGGCGCCACTCTTGGAAAGAATCTACTATAGCAAGAAATTCCTTATTGTGGATCTCATAGTTGATCTCAGCAGCAGAGAATTTTCGAGAATAGAACGCAATTGGATGGAGCTTCTCATCTCTGCCCATCTGTGAAAGTACAGCTCCCAAAGCAAAATCCGAAGCATCTGTCTCCAAATAAAAGGCCTTTGTAAAGTCCGAATGTACCAAGATTGGAGCTGTAGTAAATACCATCTTCAAATCTTGAAATGCTTTTTCTGCGATAGGTCCCCATTCGAGCTTGTCCTTGCACGTTAACCGAGTGAGGGGGGCAGAAACTTGAGAATAATTCTTGATGAAGATCCGATAGTAGTTAGCAAATCCAAGAAAACATTCTATGTCCCTAACCGTCTTCGGAACTTCCCAAGACATGATTGCTTCCACCTTCTTTGGATCCATCTTCAATCCTTCCGTAGTCGCGATGAATCCCAAAAACTCCATCTCAGTTTGGTGAAATAAGCACTTCTCTAATTTGGCATAGAGTCCTCGCTCCCGTAGTTTTTTGAGTACTAGACGAACGTGCTTCTCATGTTCTTCCTCGTTCTTAGAAAATATCAAAATATCATCTAGATAGATGACAACAAAATCATCTAGATGCTCTCGAAAGATGTCATTCATCATGTGTTGAAAGACCGCTGGAGCATTAGTAAGACCAAATGGCATGACATTGTATTCAAAATGGCCATACCTTGTTCGAAAAGCTGTCTTCCATTCATCTCCTTCCTTGATTCGCACAAGGTTGTAAGCTCCCCTTAGGTCAATCTTTGTAAAGATCCTTGCACGCCCAAGTTGTTCTAGAAGACCAGAGATCAAAGGTAGTGGGTAGCGATTCTTTTTTGTCACCTTGTTGAGACCTCGATAGTCCACGCACATCCGTAGTGAGCCATCTTTCTTTCAACCACTCTTTCTCAATCGCTATCTCCAAACGCAGCAGTAAGTCTCTCTATGAAAGCCTCTAGGTCGTACAATATTGGAGAATCCTTCTCCAATAGTGGAGCAAACCAAGAGCGAGCATTTCCTGATAGAAGAGTACCTATGAAAGCAACTTGGATAAATCCATTCGGATAACGAGAAGGATATAGGCGTAGGTAAAGCCGTACTTGTTGCACAAAACCTCGGAAGTTGGCTCTTATTTCGTCAAACTTGTCTGGCATACTCGCTTTTGGTTCTTTCGTACTAATCCTTGAAGTATCTATAGGGGTCGTATGTGACACATGTCTTGCTTCTCTCAATCGAATAATCTCTTGTTGTAGGCTATGAATTTTGCGTCTAGCTTCTTCGGTCACTAGATCAATTTGAAGTTCTTTACTTAGATTGCGAAGAAATGCAATCTCCTTTTGTACACTATTCATAAGAGCTTGAAGATCTGCAAGAGTTGCCACTCTATTGTCTACTTGTGGAGATGCACTGTCTATGACCTAGTCTACTTCCATATTTAGAGAATAGATGGATTAAAATTTTGAGAGAAGAAGAAATTGCTAAGTCTCTTGGAGAAAATTGTAGCACTGCCTGTCACTAAAACCTACTCGGAGAAAAGGAAAAAAAAACACTAAACGATTTTAGTTTTAGAGGAGGGTAATCCGCAACTTCTAAAAATGCCTCAATGCTTTCGAGAAGAGGGGTAATCCGCACTCTATCAAGAAGGCAAAGCTCTGAAATCGATGTTAATAGTCTTTTCTACTAGCTATGCTAAACAAAAAGAAGGAATTAATATCAGTCCAAGAGAGGGTAATCCGCAACCCTTAGAACGCTCAAGTATCTTCAAGAAAAGGGGTAGTCCACTCTCTGCCTCAAAGAACTAAGCTCTGATATTGTGATTGAGAAAATATCAGTTTAGAGGAAGGTAATCCGCAACCCCTAAAGCGCTAGAATATCTTCAAGAAGAGGGGTAATCCGCTCTCAAACAAGAAGGATTCAGCTTTGATATTAAGATAAAGGGAGTCTCGACAAACTGTCACGGACACAAAATACAGAGTTGAAATCTAATAAGAAGTTCAAGAAGAAGTGGCTGAACTAGATTAAACAGATGAGTACAAGAACAACACCAGAAAGGTGAGCTAGAACTCCAAGAGATGTGTTATCGAGACTGAAAAACTCTTCAGCCTCGACTCCTATATATACTACTAGCCTATGGTTTTAAGGAAGCGCATGAAGAAGCTTCCCAAGAACTATGAAGCTTCTCGAGCAACTACCCAAGAGCTAGAAAGCTTCTCAAGTAACTTCCTAGAATCTACTAGAATATTCTAAGAATCTTCTAGAGCCTTCTAAGGGAATCTTTAGGGAATCTTTAAAGAATCTTTAGGGAATCTTTAAAGAATATTCTAAGAGAATATTCAAGGAATCTTCTGGAAGTTTCTAGAGACTTCTTTCTAGAAGGTTCTAGAAACTTGTCTCTAGAAAGGTCTAATGACTATGTCCCTAACACTTCACCACCCCAAATGACTATACAATGTACCTTTTGCAAGGGCAAGGATATTACTACCAACTGTTGGAATTTATGGAAGCAATAACAACTCAGTAACCAGATAATGACTCAACCAACTTCGTGGGATGTCAATCAAGTACAAACAAATAATAAGTTTGGCTGGAATGGAAATTGAGTGAATAAACAAAACAGGAACTATTCTAATTTTTTAAACTCGGAATTTCACCAAGAAGATATATCCAATACTCATGGATTGGCAATAAACCAATCAAGATACCATCAATATCCACCTATGACGAAGCCAATGCTAGAGTCTACAGTAACAATGGATCAATCAGGATCTTTTACTCATCCGATATGGAACAGACCTAGCCGTTATATACTAGTAGAGACACCCAATATTCCTAAAGGAGCTCGCAGGAGACTACTTCGTTGTTATCGTTGCAGATAAATCAGACATTATGCGAGTGAATGTCTTAATTCAAGGGCCAGTGATGACTATACTCCAATATGTGGAAATTATAAGCACTCTGATCACACTTATCAATAGTCCAATACGCCCTTTAATTATAATAATTGAGACCAATAAATGTAAACAAGCCAATCAACGGAGGACAAAGGTCATGTTTAACAAGACTCACCAGTACATCATATCAAGGTGGTGAATGCAGTGCTTACTAGAGGCCAACAAAAAGATAAGAATCCAATTCAGGACCTGAATGAACCAATCGTAGTAGAGCAAGTAGCAACATCCATAGGACTAAATGAACCAATATCAGTATTGGGACGTATCTCAATATTGAGACCTCAACAAATTGAAAAATCCAATTTGGTTCTACGTGCGAATTTGCCAAAACCATCAAGATCGATCTCAACTGACCAAGTACCAATACATGTATAGCCCAATAAAAGATCTTGCACATTAAAAGAACCTTTAGTGGTAGAAAAGCTAAAAAAATTACCAACGGCAATCCCAATCGCCAGGAAGGAATTGCTGTCAAATAGAATAAAATCAAAACTAATGAAATGTAAAAGAGTATTAGAAATTACTCTCAATATGGAACCCTATGACATTCTGAAAGATTTGGATGTTATTCAGCTTTCAATTACAATGAAGCAACTTTTGGCTATAGCACCGAAATATCGATCTACATTGAATTCAACATTAATACGACAAATATTATGCACTAAAGAAATTCATGAAGTTAGCTTAAACCTAAATCCAAGAGCACCAATAATTGATGTATCAATCGATGGCATTTTAATTCCAGAGGTACAAGCCGATGGTGGCTCTTGTGTGAATTTAATGAACGTGGATATAATAGAGGACTTGGATCTAAAGCAATTGCTACCTACGACATTGGTCTTGTAAATGGCAGATTGTCATGGCCATAATCATGTAAGCTAATAATTACATATAGAAATAGGTAGAAGTAAGTAAAAGTAGATAAAAGTAAGTTAATTCTATAATATTTAATATAAAAGCTTCCTAAAAACTTCCTAGACACTACTTTGACTTCATAGATGTCTTTAATTGACTTTTTGGATTAGAAACGGAATCAACAAGTTGGCCATGTGCCACACATGTTGTTAGCTTGAAGATCAAGCTAACTATGTGGCCCACACATAGAAAAACTTGCCTTGTAAGTCAAAGCATGTGTCCTACAAAGTCAACACATATTGGAGGTCCTATAGAATGTCGCCACGTAGCCCTTAGTTAGATAGTATATATAGAGACAAGAGTGAAGGCTTCTTCACTCTTGTCAACTCTTTTCTTGCTTCTAGTCTAGTTTCAAGGGTCTCTAGTTTTCTTGTCTTTTGGCAATAGCCATTCTAGTTTCTCTTTTCAATATACATACTTATTATTCATATTTTGTTACTTTTCTTTGAGTGAAGGCTTACTTGTGTGAACTGTTTTTTCATCGAGTTCTTCTCCTTGACAGATTTACAAGAGTACACTTACAATATCAGAGCTTTTTTTTTCTTGAGTAAGAGTGGATTACCCCTTTCTCTTGACAAGGCATAAGCGTATTAGAAGGTTACGGATTACCCACTTCTAAACTGATATTGTTCTTAGTATCTTCTTTGTTATCAAGTCTTTCTTTTCTTTTGTCTTGAGCATTATCAAACAAATTTTTCTTCTTAGTGTCATTATGGCAGAGCTTGTTGAAATGAAGAGTGCAATGGCACAAATGCAAGAGCAAATGAGGGAGTTAATGCTTGCGATGCATCAACTCAATTCACCAACACAGGAAAAAACAAGAATAGCAGAAAGTGGGGATATAGAGATGATCGGAGCTGCTTCAACATCTACAACAAATCACGTTCCTTCTCCAATTGTACAACACCCTATAAGCACTAGAGAACCAAGAATTGCCTTACCCGAGAAATTTGATGGTACGAGATCAAAGTTTTGAGGGTTCATCAATCAAGTACAATTGGCAATTGAACTTCAACCGCAAAGCTATCCAACTCCAAGATCACAAGTCAGGTTTATTGGCACTCTACTTTCTGGTTCTGTATTATCGTGGTTTTCATCTTTTCTTGAATAACGAAATCCAATATTGGACAATTAGGAAGCTTTTCTGGCAGAGTTTCGATCTATGTATGGTGAACACGATGTAATTCGTGTTGCAATAAATAAGATCCGAATTTTGCGACAAAAAAATCGCTCAGTAAAAGTGTATGCTTCACAATTTCGACAACTTGCAATTGACATCAAGTGGGATGATGCTGCACTCATCAGTCAATTTCTTTATGGATTACAATACGAAGTAAAGAAATTGATGCTCAACTTACCTGATCCTCAAACTTTGAGTCAAGCAATCGATTTTGCGGTAAAATGTGATAATCGACTTTTCGAATTTCGATCCGAGAATCATTCACGGGAACCTCAACGTTATTACTCAATGGCAACATCAACATCTTTGCCAAACGTACATTCGAAAGTAGAAGACATGTAAATTGATGCGGTACGTTTTAAACCCCTAACTGGGCAAGAAAAGATTCGTCGTCGTCAAGAAGGATTATATTTATATTGCGGAGAACCTAAGCACACTGCTCAACATTGTCCAAAGAAACGACGCAACTATAAAATGAGGGGTACGACGGTCAAAGAAGATAACATGTCAGAAAACAGATTCGTCCAGCTACAATAGGGACCGTGCAGCTGGAACCTTGTACAATTCCTAATGAAGGTCCTATCCTCTCCTCAGAACCCTCTTCTTGTTTTATAATAGACTTATATTTAGGACCTAAGAATTACAAAGCCTCTGCTTTATTAGATTCGGGAGCCTCAGCATGTTTTTTAGATGAACAATTTGTTAAAAGTCGTAAAATACCCTTTGTACAGAAACCTAAACCAGTACATGTAGAAGTCATAGATGGTCGTCCCTTGTCTTCTGGAGATGTCACTCATGAAACTCATCCTATAAAAGTAACAATAGACGGTCATGATAGCTACATAGCTTTTAACATAATTAAATCCCCGTCCAATCTAGTTATTTTAGGTTTATCCTGGCTAGAAAAATATAACCCTCAAATAGATTGGAATTCACGTAAACTTGACTTTTTCCAAAGCGTTATTAATAGTTCTACCAACCAAGTAAAAAATTATAAGTCTAGTATAGTAAAACCTGTACTGATAGGTGCAAAAGTATTTATACACGCAGCAAAAGAAGGATCAACTTTTGCTATTTACGCTGCACCTATTTCTGAAAACGTAAAGACTTCAAGTGGCATTCCAAGTCAATATCAGGAGTATCAAGACGTTTTTGAGAAAAAAAATGCAGATATTCTTCCTGAGCATCGCCCATATGATTGTTCAATCGACCTCAAGGAAGGAACTCAGCCACCATTTGGACCAATTTACAATTTATCGCAAGATGAGATGGCTGAACTCAAGACATATATTGACGAGAATTTAGCGAAGAATTTCATATGCCATTCAAAATCTCCAGCAGGAGCTCCTATTCTATTCGTAAAGAAAAAAGATGGATCTTTACGAATGTGTGTTGATTATCGAGGACTCAACAAGATCACAATTAAGAACAGGTATCCATTACCTTTGATATCAGGACTCCTTGACCAGTTGAATCAAGCTAAGATCTATACAAAAATAGATCTAAGAGGAGCATATAATCTAGTACGGATCAAAGAAGGAAATGAATGGAAGACTGCGTTTCGAACCAGGTATGGATATTTCGAATATAATGTCATGCCCTTTGGACTCACGAATGCACCAGCTGCTTTTCAACATCTCATAAATGATGTATTTCGTGAATTCTTAGACAATTTTGTCGTCTGCTATCTAGACGATATCTTGATCTATTCTAAGAATGTCGAAGAACATGAAATACATGTTCGTCAAGTATTACAAAAACTTAGAGATGCAGGATTGTATGCCAAGATGGAAAAGTGTGTATTTCACACTACTCAAGTTGACTTTTTAGGATACATCATTTCATATGATGGTCTAATGATGGATTCTAAGAAAGTCCAAACAATCATGGATTGGAAGATTCCAAGGACAGTAAGAGATGTCCAATGTTTCTTGGGATTTGCCAATTACTATCGGATCTTCATCAAAGATTTCTCACAAGTTGCAGCTCCACTTACGCGCTTGACTAGTAAAGATAAATTCCAATGGAATCAAGAAGCGGAAGCAGCATTTGAAGCCTTGAAGACATCGTTTGTCTCTGCACCAGTCTTGTATCGTGTTGACTTTTCCAAGGTATTTTTTATGGAAACAAATGCATCAGATTTTACCTTGAGTGCAGTTTTATCACAAATGAGAATAGATGACAAACTTCATCCGATAGCTTTTCATTCAAGAAAATTCTCAGTAGCCGAGATCAATTATGAGATCCACGATAAAGAACTTCTTGCGATCGTGGATTCCTTTCAAGAATGGCGTTATTATCTAGAAGGCGCTTCTAGTCTAGTCACTGTGTATACAAATCACAAGAACCTCGAGTATTTCATGTCAGTACGTGTATTGAATCGTCGCCAAGCTCGTTGGAGTATGTCTTTGTCAAGATTCGAGTTCATTATCACTTATCGGCCAGGAAAATAACAAGGTTTGTCCGATGTCCTATCTAGACGTTCTTATTTTGCACCAAAAGAAGGAGATGCAGCTTTTGAGCAACAAAGAACGGTCCTCTTGAAACCGGAGCAATTTCATCTCCGAGCAATGAAATCAACATTAACTGTTGATTCAACTTTTTTCAAGCAAATTCAGTCCAGTATGTCCTCAGACCCTCTTGTTCATGATATCGAGAATAATTCTTCCAAGTCTCATGATCCTTCTAAGTTCAAGTTCAAGAATAATCTATTATATTTTGAAGGACGCCTATATGTTCCAGAAGGAGAAGCACGTTTACGTGTTCTTCAAGCACGTCATGACTTTCCAGTAGCAGGGCACTTTGGATATAATAAAACTTTGGAACTCATATCAAGAGATTTTTGGTGGCCACAAATGTGGAAGTCAGTCAAAGACTTTGTACAATCATGTGATATTTATTCAAGATCAAAAATTCCTCATCATCGATCTTACAGACTTCTTCAGCCATTACCTATACCAGAACAACCATGGTCTTCTGTTTCTATGGATTTCATCACAGATCTTCCAAGCTCAAGATCTTATGATTCTATATTTGTGATAGTAGATCATTTCACCAAGATGGCACACTTTGTGCCATGTACAAAATCTATCACAAGTGAAGAAACAGCTAAGCTTTTCATTGATAATATCTATCGCTATCATGGATTACCTAAAGATATCATATCGGATAGGGGAACTCAATTTGTGTCAAGATTCCGGTGGACCCTTTTCAAGATTTTAAAAGTGGACATAAAGCTATCTTCGGCTTTCCATCCTCAAACTGATGGACAAACAGAGCGTGTAAACCAAGTCTTGGAGCAATATTTAAAGTATACAATCAACTACCAACAAGATGATTGGATAACCCTTCTGCCATTGGCAAAGTTTGCTTATAATAATACGGTACATTCTTCCACGCAACAAACACCTTTCTTTGCCAATTATGGCTATCATCCACGACTTGATACTTTTGATTTTTCAAAAGTTGATAATCCTGCAGCAGAAGATATGGCAAATCGGTTGTCAGAGTTACATGCAATAATGAAGACACAATTGAAGGAAGCTCAAGAACGACAAAAGATAAACGCAGATCTATAACGTAAGGAGCAACCACAACTCAACGTGGGTGATAAGGTATGGCTACTTCGTCGCAATATCAAGACTACTCGACCTTGTGACAAGTTGGACTATCGTAGACTTGGCCCCTTTTTTTGTTTCTGAACAGATCAACCCAGTTGCATATCGGTTACATTTACCGGAGTCAATGAAGATCCATCCTGTATACCACGTATCTCTTCTTCAACTATATAAGACAGTGGATATACAAAGAAGAAGACAAATGCCACCGCCTCCTATAGAAGTAGATAATAATGAAGAATTTGAGGTGGAAGAGATATTAGACTCAAGGCGGCGCCGAAATAAGTTGGAATATCTTATTCATTGGCATGGATATGATATTAGTGAACGCACATGGAAGCCATCCAAGAATCTAGCAAATGCATCAGCTAAAGTCAAAGTTTTTCATCAACGACATCCATCGAAACCAAGATGAAAATCTCTCTTATAAAAGAGACAAGATTGAGGCAAGATAACATTCAATTTCCTATCCTTGTTTGTAACTTCTTTGCATTTGTGATGCTAATTAGATGGAGAGCCAACAACCAGCGGATTCAACTCAAGAACCTTCGTTTGCTGACTTGCCGGATGAGACATTACGATTGTCACAACCTTCAAGACGACACAATCGAGATGAACATCTTCAAGAACGACATGTTCTTCCTCGAATAGATGGTGAGATACAACACCTTTGGTATCACAATTTGGGATGGGACTCCCGATGTTTGGTGATTTTGCTAGAGGTAGGAACAACTCCTGATGGTGTTCCAAATATTCTATTCGAAGGAAGTTACAAAGGCCTCAACAATGATCAAATAACTGGGTGGTCTTCCCGCCCTGGTATGAGACACTACCGATGGTTGAGAGGCCCTATCAATCATCTTCGAAGAGAACAGAGATCAGAATATGTGGCGAATACAATTCGTCGCATCATAGATTTCCTCAACATATGATGACCGCTCCTCGTGGAACTTGTCTCTAGAAGGGGAGGTAATGTCACGGCCATAATCATGTAAGCTAATAATTACATATAGAAATAGGTAGAAGTAAATAAAAGTAGATAAAAGTAAGTTAATTCTATAATATTTAATATAAAAGCTTCCTAGAAACTTCCTAGACACTGCTTTGACTTCATAGATGTCTTTAATTGACTTTTTGGATTAGAAACGGGATCAACAAGTTGGCCATGTGCCACACATGTTGTTAGCTTGAAGATCAAGCTAACTTTGTGGCCCACACGTAGAAAAACTTGCCTTGTAAGTCAAGGCATGTGTCCTACAAAGTCAACATATATTGGAGGTCGTATAGAACGTCGCCACGTAGCTCCTAGTTAGATAGTATATATAGAGACAAGAGTGAAGGCTTCTTCACTCTTGTCAACTCCTTTCTTGCTTCTAGTCTAGTTTCCAGGGTCTCTAGTTTTCTTGTCTTTTGGCAATAGCCATTCTAGTTTCTCTTTTCAATATACATACTTATTATTCATATTTTGTTACTTTTCTTTGAGTGAAGGCTTACTTGTCTGAATTGTTTTTTCATCGAGTTCTTGTCCTTGACATAGATCATAGTCGGATAAAGCCAATGGAAATCTTACATAATATTGCCACTGTAATCGTAGGATTGACATACAAAATTGATTATATTATATTTCGATTACAGAGTTTTATGTTATCATATCCCATTTTATTGAACAGACCTTGGCTTTATAAAGCCAAAGCTAAGAACGATTGGGACCGAGGCACATTGACAATTGGAAAAGGTCGTGACCAAATCGTTCTACAAATGTACTCAGTATAATATCATAGAGAATGTCAATTACAAGAATCAAAATTTACATCAGACAACGAGAGTCAATCGATTGAAGAAGATGATGATGCTATAGGTTCACCGTAATTTGAGGTAGGACAAAATACTTCAACAGCAAAGGCAGGAGTCTACTAACGTGGAGGTCCCGATGAATATTTACTGCATCAGGAGGATGCGACTAACTCAGATCATGCTATTGCCGAATGGATGAACAATCCCGTAGTCAATAGAGTCAGCATATTGGAAACAAAATTGGGTAGTTCTTATATGTCGGATAATACAAGATATTCAGATCAAGAGAAGCCAATTAAATCAGAGGTTGTTGAAGACCTTGTGTGTCAATCCATTAACTTGGGTACCAACGAAATGCCACAGCTAATTAAAATATATGCTGATATTATAAATACAAAATTGGATGCTAAAAAACAATTTTTCATTCATCACAAATCTGCCTTTGCGTGGTCGTATGCGGATTTGAAAGGGATTCTAGTTGACATGTATGAGCACCAGATTATTTAGGAGGAGGATGTTATGCAGTTCCTCAAAGAAAACACTGGCTTAACCCAAAATATTTCCTTTTAGAGAAAAAAGAATTGGATAAACTTTTTGACATGGATTTTATTTATCATGTTCCGCATAGTGCATGGGTGTCGCCAATCATGATGGTATCGAAGAAGAATGAAAAAATTAGGATATGTCAGGATTTTCAAAAATTAAATACGGCTACTAAAAAGGACTATTTTTTATTACCGTTTATAGATAGTATTTTGGACATAGTGGCCGGACATGAATGTTACTCATTTTTGGACAGATTTTTGGAGTATAATCTAATTAAAATTATCGAAGAAGACAAGTTGAAGACTACGTTTACTACAGATTGGAGTACATTCGCCTATAAAGTAATACTATTTGGATTATATAAACCCTGGCTACTTTTCAATGGGTAATGACACAAGCAGTGACAATACCTTCGGAGTTACCTTTGAAACCGACAGAAGAATGGTAGAAGATGTTGGAGGAGCGTGACAACCAAATTGCTCAATGTGAGTCTTAGGTACGGGAATTGGGTTTGTTGAATGAAGATCTAACGATGTGTTTGGATGGAAAATCCTTGAATACTAAGGCAGATGAAAAAGATGTAACAGAGGAGAAGGTCACCAATTCAAAAGGTGGTAAGTCAACGCCATTGACTGAAGAAGCCAACGTTGCTACTTCTTTATAAGTTGAGACTAAATAATTTTTGCGAGGACATTGCACAATTAAGAGTGGGACTATATAGAATAAGTAAATAAACATTGTAGTAAGTTACCGATTGATTATTGATAACCTTGAAAATTAGATTGATGGTTAGGCAGTTTAGTTGATAACAGTAGATTGTTAGTGGAATAAATGGTTAAGAATTCAAAAGGTCATAACCTTTAGAATCCACTTGTCGACGGATCATCTTTTTAGTATGATAAATAGATTGAAGAAAGAGAGATTGAAGGCCAGATTGTGAGAGTCATAAGCCGAGAGCTAGACTGTGAGAGTCGTAAGCCGAAGTAAGCTTGGTGCTATCTCTTTGTTTTCTTTGCTTTTATTATTTGCTTATGAAGAATTGTGATTGAGAGAAGTATTGTTGAATTGATAGTCATAGAATGGATTATATGTTGAATCAAGACAGAAGTAGTAAGCCTTGGTGTTTTGTAGTTTGATAATTAATTTCAGATAGCCAGAGTAGAGTCAGATGTGACACTAATAAACCCAATTCATATAACAAGTCTTTTCCTGTGTTCGAACCTACCTCTATTAGTTCAATTGTTTTGGTATATTGAAGCTTGAACACAATGAGAACAACACATATTTTTCAACACCATGTAATTGATGACATTGTCGTATTATATAAAATTTAGCTTGAAAATGCATTAAGCATTCAACTATAGACAAGTTTTAAGTTACTTTAAAGTTTTTTTTGTAATCAAAAAGAATGTGTGGTATTTAGAAATATCAATCTTAATAATTATGATCCTTTTAAAGTCTTCAATTCAATCAATATTTATCAATCAATCAATTACTCAATCATTTAATTAATTAATAATTTTAAATAGATTTACTTAAATAAGTTAAAAAATTTATATATATATATATATATATATATATATATATATATATATATACATATTTCTTTTATTCATCTCTAAGATAATTGAATATGTTTAAGGAAATTAATATAGATTCTATTAATACTTTTTAAGATGCTATCAATATTATTTTAAAATAGCTATATTTAGATTATTTATTTCAAAGAAAATTGAGTATATTTTAAGTTTATGGATGTAAGCTCTATTATCTTTTTTTAAGCCACCACTAATTATTATTTTGTAGATATCAATCCAAATATTTATAATGTAATATTTGCTAAAAATTACTCTTTAATTTTACCTTGAGACATTTATAGCATTATTTTAGCTAATCTATCTTATTTTTTAATATTTATGGTCTTAAAAGTAAATAAAAGCCTCTTTAATAAAAAAAAGTGGGCATTAAAAAACTTTCTATTATATCTCTATCTTTTATCTATAATTTTATAGCTAATTTTTTATTATATTTTTAATAAAATCTATTTATATTATTGATCTTTATATTCTTTTAGCTAATAGCTATGTTATAACATGCTAATATTTATCTTAGCTCAGTATAAATTTGAAAATAAATAATTCTATAATAATAATTGATATAAACTTGATTAAATTATATATTAGAAACAAAAACATCAACTATGTGGAATAAGATAAGCACACTTTAATTCAAATTCAACCATTCTTTGGTGAATTTTTTTCCATTTAAATTAAATTCAATCACACTAAATTGATTCCAACTTTGAAAATTTATCGAAAGTATATTTAGAAAAAAAATAAAAAAATAAAAAATAGGGAAAAGAAATTTTTGGCAAGCAAATAAACAAATGCATGAAACTAATCAAGACCTACAAAATAGAGTTGTTCCTTGATATTGTGGCTATAATAATAATTAAGAATGTTTAACATGGACATAAAAAGGCCATGGCTATAATTAAAGAACTTAAACAAGACCATTATTGGTTGTTGTGGCTATTGAAAAAAATGATTATAAAAGGCTATTATAATGGAAGAAGGTGAAATAATAGTAGGTATGAAGATGTCTATGAATTAAAGAAGATGGTCAAAGAATACATAGTGTTAGAGATCATATACAAGATAAGGATTCAAGACTAAAAAATAGATTTTATTCAATATTAGAACAATAACTGAATATAAGGGAAGAAGGTCTTGGCTAGACCACAAGAAGTGAGTTGTTGAGACTAAGGATCTCTTCAACTTCAATTCCTATATATATTAGGTCCTAAGAAGCTTCTTAAGAAGTTTCTATGAGGCTTGAAAGTAAAATAAGCCTAATATCTTTCTTTGATAACTTTTTAAATCATCTAAAACCTTCTAGAACCTTCTAGGATCTCCTATGACCTTCTAGAATTTTCTTAGAATCCATTAAAACCTTCTAAAACCTTCTTAGAACCTATTAGAACCTTTTAGAATCTTTTAGAACCTTCTAAGATTTATAAGAACCTCATAGAACCTTCTCGAATCTTCTTCAATTGTATGTCCGTGACATTACTTACTCATCTAGCTTCAAGGTCTCAGAGAAGCAATGTTATTGCAAGTCAATATATGGACAAGAAATTGAAGATCTATTGCATAGTATCCACTATATATTTTAGTTGTTTTTCATGAGACAAATGGTTCATAGATCCCTATAGCCATCGATAATATCTCAAACCTTCTACTTGTGACCAAACATGAACTTTGGTATCTTGGTTATGGAATTGTCCTGCAAACACTCCTTCTGGATATCCTTCATAGGCATGTTCTATTTCAAATACAATTACCAGTGATCTATTACTAGGTATCCTTTGACGTCTTTGTGATTCAAGTCACTCTTAATCTTCAGGTCATCTCAGTAAGGTATTTGGTTGACTAACAAGATATCTATCTTTTGACTATCAATATTACATAAAGTAGATAAGACCAAAAGAATATAAAGAGGCTATGGTCATGAATTCAAACTACTGATTTATACTATTCTAAACATTTGAAAAAATTTTCTCTTCAAAAATTGCCTCTTCTCTTTTTTTATGAGAATAAGAACTTAGAATCTTCATGGTGAAGCCAACTTACCAAGCTATTGTTTTTCATTTTTTTTCTTTTGATTTGGATGGATATTGTTGATGGAATTTTTGAACATTCATTTGATATGATATTGTTGATATCATATCTATGTCAATGAACTAGATATTCAAGCCTTCTATATCTTATCCTTGAATCTAATACCTCTTCTACATTAAATTCAACCTGATCATTGACTTCAACTGTAAGAAGTGGTGGTTGTCTTCAATGTAATATGTTCGATTCTTCATACTTTTCCAAAAGTGAACCATAAAAGAGTGGATGAATCTTCATGGATGAAGATAAATCCAAGAAATAAGTTACGTTATTGATTTGTTTTTGAATCACAAATGGTCCCAAACTTCAGTAGTCCAACTTATCACATGGCTTGTTGGTTTTTATATGGTGCCAAAGAAACCATACTTTGTCACCAACTTAGAATGGAGGATATTCCTTTCTTAATTCATCCACGAGTAGCTTATATTGTTGTTGAGCCATTTGTAGGTGAATTTTCATGGTTGCTTGAAATTCAACCATCTTTGTAATAAACTCCTTTACTGCTAGATTTATCAACTTTAAAGGTTCTATCATATCTAACTTTGGATGATGATCATAGAATGGCATTTGTTGCATAGATGCATAGATTATGTTATTATATGCTTACTCTATCAACGACAAGTAGGAAGTTCAATCATTGTGTTGATAATTGATGGTGCACCTCAAATATCGCTAAAGAATTTAGTTAACCTGCTCTATTTGGCCATTAGTATACATGGAAAAGGTAGAAGAAAAGTTGATATCAACCTTAAGAATTTTGTAGAGTGCCTTCTAAAACCTTCATACAAATTGTGACCTACAATCTAATTTAATGTCATTTGGCAATCTGTAATAATAATAGATATTGTTAATAAAAAGTCTTGCCATCTCTTCACCAATAATTGACTTCTTGTAAGGTATAAGATGTGTCATCTTAGTCAATCAATCAACAACTATGAAGATAGCATCAAATGAGTTTGATGGTAGAAAATCTACAATAAAATCTATGGAAATACATGACCATGGTTGTCTAAGAATAGAAAGAGGTTGAAGAAGTTCATTTGATTGATGTCAAGAATTTTTTGACTTTGAACAAGTATTACATGATAGTACAAATTTCTTAACGTCCTTCCACATTTTAGGCCACCAAAAGTCTTAAGATAGAAGTTTCAAGGTCTTGTTGAATCCAAAATATCCAGCTACAAGGAAGTCATGGCATATTTAAAGAATGCACAGGCAAGTTGGTCCTTCAAAAATGAACAAATATTCTTCAAAGAATAAGAGGTTATCTTCAATCTTGAATTTAGAAGACTTTTCAAGAAGGTTGTTGGTAAGACGCTTGATATTAAGAATAAGAAGATCACTGTTTGAGGCTTTATGAATCTAATCAAGAAATAATAAATCTACATGCATTGATACATTAGTTGCTCAAAGATGAAATTGCTCAGGCTTTAACAAGGTTGTCCATTATTGATCATATATTGCCTTGCCTTCTTTTTATTCAAGGTAGGAATGTCAAGATAATGCATTTGATAACTCTTGTTGACTCTCAAGTTGATACATGATGTAAAAGTCAAATTGTAATAATGATATACTCTAATATGCTTGGCAATGGTTCAAGACTCAAGCTAACATAAAATATTCAAGATTCTTGTGATCTGTTAATATAATCACTTCATGAAATGCGCCATTCTTGGAAGAATCTACGATGGCAAGTAACTCTTTATTATAGATTTTGTAGTTGATTTTTAGTGTTGAGAATTTTCTAGAATGTAATGCAATTGGATGAAGTTTTCCATCTTATCCATATTGCAATAAGACTACTCCAAATGCAAAGTCTAAGGCATTGGTCTGTTCAATCGATGATTACTTATATCTTCTTTGGATCCATAAAAAGGCCTTTATTGGAAATAATATATCCAAAAAATTTGACTTGAGGTGCATGAAATATACACTTCTCTAGTTTTGCACTTCTCATATAGCCTAGCACATCATAGCTTTCCAACACAATGCGGACATGTTTTTTGTGGTCTTTCAAATTCTTGAAAAAGATTAGAATATCATTAAAATAAATCACAACAAAATCATCTAGATGCTTGCAAAATATATCATTCATTAAGTATTGGAATATGGCTAGTACATTGGTAAGTCTAAAAGGCATGACATTGTATTCAAAATATCTATATCTGGTACAAAATGATATCTTTCAATCATCTCCCTCCTTAATACATACCAAATTATACGCTATCATGATATAAATATATTCATGTATAGAAACCTTGCTTGACTTATTTTTATTTGAACTTTTACTAAGTTCTTTTTTCTTCTTACTAATCTAGTTTTTCTATAGTGTTGGAAAAATTTTATTACTTTCTTCTTATTTCTTTTCTAAAATTTTGGTTAAATTTTATTTTATCTTTAATCTTAACTTTATCTTTGGTTTAGCTTTGAAATTTTCTTTTATTCCTTTTATTTTTTTCTAATCTATGATTTTAATAGATTCAAAGTTATATTTATAGATGTAAGAAGAACTTTGACTTTGAAGTTGTATTTAGGTTTTTATTAAAGATAAATAGGAGTTTAGACAGCATTAGTTGACTGCCATTAATAGTGATGATTTGGAGGATTAGATTTGATATTTGTTTAACTTTAAACTATTAGTTTTTGACTTGGACTTTAAAGACCTTGGCTGTGACTTTTTTGGTGAACTTTAAAGTAAGAAAAAGAGATTTTTTCTCATATTGAGAATATGTATTCAGAGAGAAGAGCTTCTTAACATGAGTTTAGATAGAAAAAATACATGAATTAGAGTTCGGATGAGAGAGTTATGCTTATTTAAACTTAGGCTACTAATTTGATACCTTGTTAGGGAAATAGTCCTTAGAACCTTCTAGAGATAAGTTTCTAGAACCTTCTAAAAGTAAGTGTCTAGAACCTTCTAGAAGCTTTTTAGTTGATAGAAGTTGCTTAAGAAGCTTTCTAGTAGGTAGAAGATGTTAGGGACATAGTCCTTAGAACCTTTTAGAGACAAGTTTCTAGAACCTTCTAGAAGCAAGTCTTTGGAACCTTCTAGAAGCTTCCTAGTTGGTGGTAGTTACTTGAAAAGTTTCCTAAATAGGAGTATATATTGGAATCGAGGCTGAAGAGTTCTTCAGTCTCAACAACACATCTCTTGGAGCTCTAGTTCACCTCTCTGGTGTTGTTCTTGTATTCATCTAATTAATCTAGTTCTTACCAGTTCTTCTTGAACTTCTTGTTAGATCTCGAGCGTATATTTCTGCGACCGTGATAATTTCTGTATCGATGACAGTTTGTCGAGACTCAACTCACCTAAGATATCAGAGCTAGTTTCTTCCTCGTTAGAGTGTAGATTACCCCTCTGCTTAAAGGTATACTAGCATTTTAGAGGTTGCGGATTACCCTCCTCTAAACTGATACTTCTTTTGTTATAATATAGGAGTCTTATTCTTCTTGGAGAGAGTGGATTACTCTTTTTCTTGAAGCTCTTAAGGCGTTTCAGAGGTTGTGGAGCACCCTCCTCTAAACCAATATTGTCTTCTTGTAGAGTCATTTTTGTCCTTCTCTTAGAATGGCCGGGAGTCAAGACATTAGTATGACAGAAAGTTCGGAGTCTAAGTTATTTACTATCATGAATGCACTCACTACATTATCGCAAAGAACTACAGAGATTGAAGGAGTCATGGCAAGGCTTCATAATGATGGAGTATCTAGGATGGCACAATCTAGGTTGCACCAGCCTCAAACTTTTGTACTTGGAGAATCAACTTTGTCCCAGGTTTGACAAGCACCACTGATTCTATAACATAAAGAGCTCCAAATTAGCCTTCTAGACAAGTTCGATGCTATGCGTTCCAAGTTTCAAAAATTCGTCAATCAAATCAAGTTGATAACAGTTTTACAACCCGAACGCTATCCAACGGAGGAGTCACGTATCGGGCTTGTTGGAACCTTACTTACAAGGCAAGCTCTATCATAGTTTGCTCCTTTGTTTAAAAAACGATCGTCCATACTAAACAACTTTGAAACCTTTTTGGAGGCGTTTGCGGAAGCATTTGGTGAACATGATAAGGTTCGATGGGCTATAACAAAGATCCGGTTACTACGACAAGGGATGCGCTCTACATCAGTCTATGCATCAGATTTTAGGCAATTAGCTTGCGACATCAATTGGAATGAAGAAGCATTGATGAGTCAATTCTATTGGGATTTGAGGGATGATGTGAAGGATTTGCTGTTAATTCTTCCTGATCCGCGAACACTCAACAAAACTATTAGCGAAGCTATGAAGTGCTATAACTGCCTATTTGAATGTTGCCAAGACCAACGCTCAAGACAACATATGGTTTGTCACACCCCAACTATGTCAGCAAGCAGCGTGAATTCACATTTAGAGGTAGAAGACATACAAATTGATGCGGTACATATCAAATTTCTTACTCTAGAAGAAAAAAAGCGATGTATGGAGGATGGTCTATACTTATATTGCAATGAAGAAGGCCACAAAGTTCGAAATTATCCCAAGAAGCAAAATCAATGCATTGTCAGGACCAAGGGCACGTTTGTTCAGAAAAATGAGGAAGCCCAGCCACAATAAGAACCATGCGGCTAGGCAGTGAAATATCACAACAACAACCAAGTTCCTTTCTTTCTGCTCAACCTACCCTTTGTTTTATAATCCCTTTGTTTATTGGCCTTCAAAAACTAAAAACCTTAGCATTATTAGATTCAGAAGCATGTGCTTGTTTCTTAGACAAAGAATTTACAAAGCATCATAAGATCCCTTTAGTACAAAAATCCAAACCTGTTCACGTTGAGGTCATAGATGGGCGACCTTTATTGTCTAGTAGTGTCACCCATGAATCAGAACCTATAGAAGTGACGTTTAAGGGCCATAGTAGTCATATTATTTTCAATATTATTAGAATCCCATCAAATCCTATTATTCTTGATCTTTCCTGGTTGGAAAAGCATAACCCATCCATTGATTGGAGATTGCCGAAGATGACCTTTCTTACAAAACCATCTAAGAGCAAGCCTAGTAGAAAATCTCGAATAGATAAATCCTTATTCATTGGAGCAAGAACATTTGTAAGATCGTCCGAGGAAGGCACACCATTTGTCATTTATGCGGCTCCAACTACCGGAGAGAAGATCTCGATAGTAAGTATACCGGAGCAATATAAGGATTTTAAAAACATGTTTTAAAAGAAGAATGCCGACATGCTACCGGAACACCGACCATATGATTACGCCATAGACTTGCATGAAGGAGCAAAACTGCCTTTTGGCCCAATCTACAATCTATTGCAGATGGAGTTGGCGGAGTTGTGGAAGTACATCGACGAGGATCTAGCCAAGAACTTCATCTATCATTCAAAATCGTCAACTGGGGCACCTATCTTATTTGTGAAGAAGAAAGATGGCTCGTTGCGGATGTGCGTGGACTATCGAGGCCTCAACAAGATAACAAAGAAGAATCGTTATCCGCTACCCTTGATTTCTGGTCTCTTAGAACAACTTGGATGTGCAAGGATCTTTATAAAATTGATCTAAGAGGAGCTTACTACCTCGTATGAATCAAAGAAGGAGATGAGTGGAAGACAGCATTCCATACAAGGTATGACCATTTTGAGTATAATGTCATGCCCTTTAGTCTTATCAATTCTCCAGCGGTCTTCCAACATATGATGAATGACATTTTTCTAGAGCACCTTGACGATTTTGTTGTCATCTACTTTGATGATATTTTGATATTTTCCAAAAATGAGAAAGAGCATGAAAAGCATGTTTGATTGGTCTTGGAGAAACTACGCGAGTGAGGACTATATGTCAAGTTGGAGAAGTGTTTATTTCACCAAATGGAGATGGAGTTTTTGGGATTTTGTTGTGACTATGAAAGGATTGAAGATGGATCCCAAGAAAGTGGAAGCAATCATGTTCTAGGAGGTTCCGAAGACGGTTAGAGACGTACAATGCTTTCTTAGTTTTGCTAACTTCTATCGGATGTTCATCAAGAATTATTCTCAATTTGTTGCTCTTTTCACTCGGTTGATATGCAATGATAAGCTAGAATGGGAACCTCTAGCGGAGAAGGTGTTTCAAGACTTGAAGACGATATTTACTACGGCTCCAATCTTTGTACATCCAGACTTTACAAAGGCCTTCTATTTAGAAATTGATGCTTCGGATTTTGCTTTGGGAGCTGTACTTTCAGAAATAGGAGAAGAAAAGAAGCTCCATCCGGTTGCATTCTATTCTCAAAAGTTCTCTACTGCTAAAATCAATTATGAGATCCAAGATAAGGAAATTCTTGCTATAGTGGATTCTTTCCAAGAATGGCATTACTTTCTTGAAAGAGCTGCACACCTAGTGACCGTATACATGGATCACAAGAATTTGGAGAATTTTATGTCGGCTTGAGTTCTAAATCGACGTCAAGCTCGGTGGAATATGTCGCTATCTAGGTTCGATTTTGTTATCACTTATCGACCTGAAAAGCAGCAAGGACTATCTGATGCCTTATCGAGGAGATCGTATCTTGTACCAAAGGCTGGAGAAGCAACGTTTGATCAACAATATACAACGTTGTTGAAGCCAAAGCAATTTTGGCTTTGTGCTGCAATTGTACCAATTGATGCTAACTTCCTGAATCAGGTACATGCTGTGATCATTGAAGATTCAGTAACCATTGATATCAAGCAGCATGCCAATGACAAGAAGTTCAAGGTAGAGGGAGATCTTTTATACTTTGAAGAGCGGTTGTATATTCCAAAAGAACCAACACGACTCTGAGTTCTTCAATCTCGCCATGATTTTCCAACTACGGGATATTTTGGATTCAACAAGACGTTGGAGCTTATTTCTTGAGATTTTTGGTGGCCTCAAATATTGAAGGATGTGAAAGATTTTGTCCTCTCATATGACATTTGTTCAAGATCTAAGAATCCTCTATATTGCCTTTATGGACTTCTACAGCCATTGCCAATTCCATGTCGACCATGGTCTTCAAATTCCATGGACTTTATCACGGACCTTTCATCATCAAATTCATTTGACAGCATCTTTGTCGTGGTAGATCGGCTTACAAAGATGACGCACTTTGTCCCTTGCAAGAAGACATCGTCCAATGAAGTCACAGCAAGGCTCTTTCTCAATAATGTGTATCAATATCATGGACTACCAGATGATATCATATTAGATCAAGGAACCCAATTTGTATCAAATTTTTGGAGATCTCTCTTTGAGATATCGAAGGTGGATATCAAGCTTTCTTTGGCTTTTCATCCTCAAACTGACGGCCAAACGGAATGGGTGAACCAAGTCTTGGAACAATACTTACAATGCAGCATCAACTATCAGTAAGACGATTGGATCGTATATCTGCCGCTAGCCGAGTTTGCATATAACAATACCCTCCATGCGTCAATTCAATACACACCATTCTTTTCCAACTATGGGTATCATTCGAAGCTTGATTTATTGAGTCCGTCAACAAATAACAATCCAGCAGCTGAAGGATTTGTGAAGCAACTATCAGAGCTTCAAACTATGTTAAAGCTTCAATTACAATCCGCTCAAGAATCCTACAAGGCATCTATAGATAGATTTTGGAATCAAGCACCTACTTTCAAAATTGGAGATAAAGCATGGTTTCTTTGATGGAATATCAAGACCAAGCGACTATAAGATAAGTTGGACTATCGGAGATTGGGACCATTTATCATCTTGAAGCAAATTAATCCAGTGGCATATCGTTTGGAATTACCGGCTTCTATGAAGGTACATCGAATCTTTCATGTTTCTCTATTGAAGCCTTATTGAGAGTCGTCTTTTCCTAGAAGAGTGCAATGTCCGCTACCTAGTATTGAGATTTAGAACCACGAGGAATACGAGATCAAAAAGGTGGTGGATTCACTGTGAAGGTGGGGCAAGTTGGAGTATCTTCTTCATTGGTGCGGCTATGACATTAATGGACAAACGTGGAAACCAGCTGAAAATCTCGCCAATGCGTCGCAAAAGGTATAGGAGTTTCATCAACAACATCTTTATAAACTTAAGCCGGTTTGATGATAGCTTCCTTCTGAAGCTTCTTCACCTAAGAATATAAGAAAGGGGGAAAGCACCACCAAAATTCATAGTTGATGTAGTTATTTTTTCCAAATTAAAGTAGAATTTTTTCAATAGCCATAGTTTGGTCATCTGATATGGATAGCCAAGAGATAGATATTATGCCAATCAGATTATCTCAACCGATTAGCTCACAAAGGCAACCACTAGATGAAGAACCGCCTACACAATGATGACGACGGAGGATACCAAATAACCAATCACTAGTAATTATATTTGAGTTTGAGCCTGCTTACGATGGTCAACTAGAAGGCGTGTTTGCAAGACAATTTCATAATGAGGACATGGAAGTTCATGCTTGGTCAAAAATTGAAGGCATGGGCCACTATCGTTGGCTTCAAGGGCCGATGAACCACTTACCTCGTGAACAACAGTTGGAGTTCATAACAGATGTTATGCAACAGATCTTCATTTTCTTACATTGGTACTGATTAACAATAACATTGCTTCTCAGAGACCTCAAAGCTAAAGGAGGGGGTGATATTAGGGACATAGTCCTTAGAACCTTCTAGAGACAAGTTTCTAGAATCCTCTAGAAACAAGTCCCTAGAACCTTTTAGAGACAAGTTTCTAGAACCTTCTAGAAACAAGTCCCTAGAACCTTCTAGAAGCTTCCTAGTTGATGGAAGTTGCTTGAAAAGTTTTCTAAATAGGAGTATATATTGGAATCAAGGTTGAAGAGTTCTTCAGTCTCGACAACACATCTCTTAGAGCTCTAGCTCACCTCTTTGGTGTTGTTCTTGTATTCATTTGATTAATTTAGTTCTTGCCTGTTCTTCTTGAACTTCTTGTTAGATCTCGAGCCTGTATTTCTATGACAGTGACAATTTCTGTATCCGTGACATACCTATTGTCTCTTTTTCATGCATATTTTGAGTTTTAAGATACTAACAAGAAATCAAAGAATATAATTAGAAACTAGACTTCAAGTTGAATATTTTTTGTCTAAAGATTGATATAATTAAGTCTAAAATGAATGAGATAGGGCTAATTAAAACAAGCAAACTAAAACTAGGATTTTGAAGAAATTAGAAAAATAGAGGATTTTGGTTTTAAGCTAGAATTTGAGCTTTGCGATGAATTTGAAGCTCATTTTTTGTGTACATGTCATTTATGATAGAAAGAATCTATGTTTAAAATCTCATGTCAATTGAAACTCTATCTTGAGAGAAATGGTAAAATTTATTCTCATATATCTAGGATTTAAAGGTATCTGCTAAGGTTTTGGTGATTTCAAATGATTGGTAATAAATTTGCAATTCAAAATTTGTGTAGTCATGATTAAAGGTATAAATTTTTTATTCCCAAATTTTGAGCTTATTTGAATGATTGGATCTTGGGATATGAATTTCATTGTTTTTAGTTTGGTTTTGACTTTCAAAGGTACCTGCTGGGATTTTGGTGATATTAGACGATTTGTAACAAATTTAGAGCTGAAAATTTGTATAATGATGATTAAAGATGTAAATTTTGTATTTTTAAATTTTGAGCTTATTTGAATAGCTAGATCTTAGAATATGAATTTTTAAGTTTCTAGTTTGGTTTTGACTTTCAAAAGTACCTTCCAAGGATTTGGTGATATTAGACGATCAGTAATAAATTTGTAGCCAAGAATTTGTATGATAATGATCAAAAGTATAAATTCTATACTTCTAAATTTTAAGCTTATTTGAATGGCTAAATCTTGGATTATGAATTATCAAGCTTCAAGTTTGTTGGTTTATTACAAACACAATTTTGTGAATATTCAAAGGGAAAATTAAGAAGGTTTTGTGCACATTGGACCAAACTTGAATGCAAAGAGGGATCTTGTATCTATCCAAAGTGGATTCTTGCTATAACAATGTGCCTCATAGATCAATCTTTATAAAAATCCTTGCTTGGCTAAATTGATCAAGAAATCCAGATATCAACTCCAATGGATATTGTTTCTTTATTGTGATTTTATTAAGACCTCAATAATTGATACACACCTATAAAGATCCATCTTTCTTCTTTACAAATAATATTGGAGCACTAGCTGGCGACTTGGAATGTTGAATAAAATTCTTAGCTAGATTTTCTTCAATATATTCTTTTAAAGTGGTAAGCTCATTCTAAAATAAATTGTAGATAGGTCTAAATGATAGTTGAGTACTTTCTTGAAGGTCAATCGTATAATCGTAAAGGTGATGCTTTGGCAAGATGTCTATATTTTTCTTTTCAAATATTTTTATAAAATCCTTATATGCCTCTAAAATTATTGTTGTAGCAACTATAGGTTCTGATTGTAGATTTGCATAGATAGCAAACATAGTACTTTATTTGATCACCCTCAAAAAAATTTTAGCTCCAATAAATAAATATTGTTTAAATTTTGGCATGTCGAGTGTTAGAAGCTTTTTCATAGATTTGAGGATTCTATGATCTACTAGAAAAAATTCTAACTTTTGAAATATCCATTCTATTTGTGGATTGTATTTTTTAAGTCATGAGAGTCTTAAAATGATTGGACTTGATGGTCATTTAATAATGTTGAATACTACTTTGCTGCTATGATTATCAAAGGTTATTTCTAATAGAATCATTTTATGAGTGATATCTCCAAAGAATAAAGGTCGACCATCTATTACTTCTATATGTATGACTTTGGATTTTTTAACCATACAGATTTTGTTTAATGTAGAAAATTCTTCATCAATAAAACATGTAGAGGCTCTTGATTCAAGTAATGGCTGATAAAGTAAGAGCTGGTAAAGAATACAAAATCTTTTTTGGTTTGTAATAGTCAAGAATCTAATTGTATAATGTTGTATTATGTGGTTTTCTATCTAGGAATATACTAGATATTTAGCTTTAGAAAGTTTAGTTTTAACTTATTGGCTAAGCTTCAATTAGTTATTTAACCTTATAAATAGAAGATAAATAAATACTGCAATATCAAAAAGATATTGTACTGATAAACCCTTTTATATTTAAGAAGGTTTTTACATAAGGCTTTCTAAAGGATTTAGAAATTTTCTAATATTCTTGGCTATACCAAATCATGGCTAACCATTTGCTAGTAGATTAGGTTTTCAATAACTTCAAAAGAAATCCACAATCTCCTCTCAAAAGCTCAACTTTATACAAAAATTCAATCATAGCTCCATATAGCCATCTTCAACATATATATAAAGTCTTATCTTCCAAAGTACTCTTTTATTTTGTATATAATGCTCAAGTTATAATAAAACATATAATAAAATATAATATTCCCGCAAAGGATTTTTTCTTCTCAAATTTTAGAAATTCATATCTTTTGATCCAACCATTCAAATTTTGCCAAATTTATAAATATTATAGAATTCATCCTTAAACTTTACCTTACAAAAGTTCAACTGTAAATTCACTACTAATCGTTTGCCATCTTAAAAACCCTAACATGTGCTCTAAAATCCTAATTCATAAGCACCTAAGTACTATTTTCTTTATATCTCACAAATCCAAAATCTAAATATCACAAAATTTTAGTAATATAAAAGTACTCATTTAAAAAAATTTCTATCCAAAATCTTATCAAATTGCACAAGATATAGATCAAAATACAACTACTAGTAATTTGGATCACTTACAACTCCTTAGATTTAAAATGATGACTTCAACTTTTAATATCTCCTTCATTCAAATTTAAAATTTATTAAACAATATGCTTAAAGTGTAATTGAGAAAGTGCTCTCTTCAATTCCAATTGTTGATCCTCAATTGTTTTCTATATGTGTGCATTATATCCAAAAGAGTGACAATAAGTACAAAATTGATACTTCAACTTTAAGTGCCTATATCTCCTTCATAAAAACTCCAAATATCTAAAAAAATTTACCAAAAACATACCCAAAAATCTAAACCTATAGATTTTAGCCTCTGATGTTCAAATTCCTTCGAAAAATTAACCCTAATATCTAATATGGCCTCAAGCAGCCTCTTTCAAGCCCATTGGTCATAATTTTTGATTAATAAGAATAGAGATTTATATCATCCATCTCCATTCATCCATATGGATGCTTTAATCATTCTTTTTGCTACCAAAATTCTTCTTCAATTTTTTTTTTGTACAAGATTTACATAATATATGCCTTAAACATCAAATTAAAGAACCAAAATGAGACTTCAAGGGTCACCAATGTCTAATAAAGGTGACTCTAAATATTTAAAGTTACTACCAACAAAATCAATTATAAAAGCCACTATCAAAAGAAAATAAAGTTATATAAATTCTAATAGTAATCCCTTTAAACAACCTCCTTTTAAAGTAGTAATTTAACCATACTTTACAACCAATTAAAATCCAGTAACATGGCTCTTATCATGTTGTTAAGTAGATTGTACATTAAATACATAATTAGATAATTTTCACATAGTAGCCAAACCACAATATGACAATGGTCCTTACTGTAGTTGAATGCCCTTATTTTCCTACACAACTTTTGATGATGTGGTCGCACTCTTTATTCGATATGTACGTTGTTGTTTCTTTGAATAATTATAAACCTTATAGCTAGATTTTCTATAATATAAGCATAGGCCTAGTTTCCTTTGATACTTTTTTTTCTTGTTCAAAAAGAGGTTCGAAGCAAACTGCATCAATTTGCATATCTTCTGCTTCTAAATGTTCATTAGAATTAGATGGTGAAGAAGCTGCAAAATAATTGGTATATACATGTGATGTAATTGAAGAACGTTTATCTTATCATTATTAAAATAAACAGTTATCATACTTCACAAATTGACTAATGGCTTCATTGAGTATTTGAAGATCTAGCATAGACAACAATAAGTCTTTGACATCGTCTCTTAATCCCCAATAAAATTGGCTCATTAATGCTGTCATAGGGCATGATTTGTAATTTAAGAATATAGAGGGTATGTAGTTGTAGAGAGTTTAGCTTTGGCTTCTATATGATATCTTAGCTTCCAAAAATCTCTTAATTTGTATAAAAGCTCAAAATATAACAAAATCCTTCAAAATATTTTTTTTCTGCAAAAAATATTTTTATCCTAAACTTTGAAAATTCACATTTCTTAATTCCTTTATTCAGTTTTTTTAAAAAAATTCTACAACATAGATTTTATCCTTAAACTTTATCACAAAGAAATGAACCTTAAATCTATTATGAATCTTTTGGTATCTTAGAAATCCTAACAGATGCTGTAAATCCTAATCTACAAGCACCTGAAAACTATTTTTTTCATATCTCAAAAATGTAAAATCCAAATGCCACAAATATTATTTATAAAATTTGAATACATGAAAATACACATCTTTAGAAATTTTTAGCCAAAATCTTGTCAAATTGCACAAGATATAGCTCAAAATACAACCAGTAGCAATTAATATTACTTACTATTCTTAGATTTACAAGCACTAACTTCAACCTCCATTATCTCTTTTATCCAAACTTAAAACCCATCAAATAGTATACCTAGAGTGTAGTTGAAAGAGGGCTCTCTCCAATCCTAGTTGCCGATCCTTCGTTGCTTTGTATATGCCTGCGTTATATCCAAATAAGTGGAAATAGGTACAAAATCAACACTTTAACTTTGAGTGCCCATATCTCTTTCATATAAACTCCAAATCATACAAAATTTGTACCAAACCCATAAATAAAAATCTAAACTTCCTGATCCTAGCCTCCAAAGCTTGAATGGCTTGAAAGTATAACCCTAATCTCTAATATGGTCTCGGACAGCTTCCTTAAAGCCCATTGGTCATGATTTTTGACCAATAGGAATCGAGATTTTCATCATCCATCTCCATTCATCTATATGAATATCCTAAATTCTCTTTTTGCTACCAAAATTCCTCTCCAACTCTTTTTTTTACAAGATTTATAAAATATATGCCCTAAACATCATATAAAAGAAATAAAATAAGACTTTAAGGGTCACCAATATCTAACAAAGATGACTCTAAATATTTAAAATTTACTAATAATAAGATCAACTTCAAAGTCACTATCAAAAGAAATTAAAGTTATATAAATTCTAATAGAAGTTTTTTTAAATAATCTCTTTTTGATTTAATAATCTATCCACATCCTATAATCAATAAAAATCTACTAATATAGCTTTTACCAAGTTGTCTAGTATATTGTATATTAAATATGTAAATCCATTATTTTCACATGGTAGTTGAACCATAACACAAAAATGCATCTTCTTTCCAATTTATATCACATGCTAATTGTAAAAAATTTGATGCATACATTGATGCAAAATATGTTCTTTGTCAAAGGCTTTGAATTTTAGTTGTTGAAAAACAAACCTTATCATATTCACCAAATGCTTCTACAAATATTACCAAAAATACTTCAAAATTTGTGTAATATATAAAAATTCTTTTCAAATAATGAAGCGAATCAAGATAAAGCTTGACTTGAGAACAAGGTTCCAACCAAACCAATATGAGATGCTTCAATGGAATATTATTGAGGTTGAAGCAAGGTGATTAGTCATACTTGGTTTACAAAGCCACAAAATTTTGGATGAGTGTCATTGAATTTTTTGAAAGGCTAATCTTTGGTTCTTTTGCTATTATTGTTATCAAATCATTGCCTTGAGTGGATGCACCTCATATGTTTGTTGAAGCAAACATAGACATTTGAGAATTTGGAACCTCTATTGCTATTTGACGTGGTGGTTGAGGCACTTTGATTCTTTGACCATTATGTATGGTCTAATATAATTCTTCATTCTGCTTTGATAAAGTCTCTGTTCTAATCTTCAATGCTTCAAGAGCATTAATAATAGAATCTAACTTGATTTCTTTAGAGTGTATCATATTGACTTTTCAACCTTCTACCATAAAAAATAAGAGAAATACATACATTTAAAAAAAAAAAATTAAAAATTAAAAACTTAATCTATGATATAAAGAAAATTAAAAATTAAAAATTAAAAAAAGAACAATATTAATCTAAGGGAGGGTAATCTACAACCTCTACAATGTTATAGTAATTCAAAGAAGAAGGGTAATCCATTCACTGTCAAGAAAGACCAAGCTTTTAATATTATTTTATGGCAATCTAAACAAACTATTAGATGCCATATACAGGACAAGGATTCAAGACCAAGAAATAGAGTTAGTTCGACATCAAATTAATAAATGGATACAGGCCAAGAAGATCTTGGCTAGACTACAAGAAATGAGTTATTAAGACTAAGGATCCCCTTAGTCTTGATACCTAAATATATTAGGTCCAAAGAAGCTTCTTGAGAATTTCTCATGAGGCTTGAGAACAAAGGAAGCCTATGATCCTTCTTTGGCAAAGAAGGAAGCCTATGATCCTTCTTAAATCACCTAAAGCTTTTTAGAATCTTTTGGAATCTCCTATGATCTTCTAAAATTTTCTTAGAATCTACTAGAATCTTTTAGAATCTTCTAAGATTTATAAGAATCTTCTTAAAATCTTCTAAAACCTCCTAGAATCCTCTTGAATCTTCTTTAGTTGTATATCCATGACACATAGACATGGCCTTAAGTAAAAATAGATAATTGGAATAATGAGGCATAAGGTGGATTAAAAAAACATGTGTAGAATCAATTTATCTTAATAATAATAACAATTTGTGCTAGTAAAATCAAAAACTCTTTAGACAATACAATAATTTTTCTTTTACAATTATAATTCTTATTTATTTATTAATACGTTAATAGACTTAATCTAATATCACAAAATATTAAATTTATTTATGAATTATTTTTCTTTCTTTCTTTTTCTCTTTATATATATATATTTTATAAGACTTCAATAAAATTAATAGGAAAAAATGGCTCTTCTATCATCTATTATGGGTAACTAGACTAAAAACATTACTTATGAGGTAAATTAGGAGCTTACATAAGAAAGAATAAATTGATCCTTTTTTAATTATGTATTATTTATTTAATATATGTTTACTTATTCTTACTTAATTCCACTTATTTTCAAATAAAATAAATATAATTTAAATATTTTTTACATTTCTATTTTTAAAAAATAATTCACTAAAAAATAAATAAGTTGCTTCAAAAATTTGATTCAACTTCAGATTTGTCAAATAGTGTTTATTAAAAAAATTTAATCAATGCTGGTATGCAGAAGTATCAACGACAAGAACATAATAAAGACAAATAAACAAGTAAGATTTTTTTCAAAAAAAGATGACATAATAGAAATAAATTGAAAAATATATATATATACATATATAAAGAAAGAAAGAAACTCAAATGGCTATTGCCAAAAGTTAAAAAAACTAGAGACCCTTGAAACTAGATTGAAAGAAAAAAAGAAGTTGACAAGAGTGAAGAAGGCTTCACTCTTGTCTCAATATATACTATCTAACTAGGGGCTACATGGTGACGTTCTATAGGACCTCTAATATGTGTTGACTTTGTAGGACACATGCCTTGACTTACAAGGCAAGTTTTTCTACATATGGGCCACATAGTTAGCTTGGTCTTCAAGCTAACAACATGTGTGGCACATGGCCAACTTGTTTGACTATGTTTATAATCCAAAAAGTCAATTAAAGACACCTATAAAGTCAAAACAACATCTATGAAGCTTCTAAGAAGCTTCTATATCAATTACTATAGAATTAACTTACTTTTATCTATTTTTACTTACTTCTACTTATTTATATATGTAATTACTGGCTTACATGAATATGTCAGTTACATTATCTCCCCTTCTAGAGATGAGTTCCACCAGAAGCGATCACCATATGTTGAGGAAATCTATGATGCGACGGATTGTATTCGCCACATACTCTAATCTTTGTTCTCTTCGAAGATGATTGATAGAGCCTCTCAACCATTGGTAGTATCCCATACTAAGGTAAAAAGACCACCTAGATATTTGATCATTGTTGAGGCCTTCATAACTTTTTTCAAATAAAATATTTGGAACACCATCAAGAGTTGTTCCTACCTCTAGTAAAATCACCAAATATCGGGAGTCCCTTCCAAGGTCGTGATACCAAACGCGTTGTATTTTGCCATCTATTTGAGAAAGAACATGTCATTCTTGAAGATCTTCATCTCGATTGTGTCATCTTGAAGGTTGAAATAATCATAATGACTCATCTGGCAGATCAACAAATGAAGGCTCTTGAGTCGAATCCACTAGTTGTTGGTTCTCCATCTCCTAAGCGTCACAACTACAAAGAAGCTACAAATAAGGATTGAAAGTAGAATAATATCTTGCTTAGATCTTATTTCTTTTATAAAGAAGGTTTTTATCTTGATTTTGATAGATGTTGTCGATGAAAAGCCTCCACCGCCATTGCTGTATTTGCAAGATTCTTTAATGGCTCCCATGTGCATTCACTAATATGATATCCGTGCCAATGGACAAGATATTCTAATTTATTTTGGTACCGCCTTGAATCTAGGACTTCTTCCACTTCAAACTCTTTATTATTGTCTACTTCTATAGGAAGAGGTCGAGTTTGTGGTCTTCTTGATATGTCCACTATCTTGTATGGTTTGAGAAGAGTCACGTGGAATACTGGATGGATTTTTATTGACTTCGGTAGATATAAACGATATGCAACTGGATTGATTTGAGTAGAAATAAAAAATGGTCCAAGCCTTCGATAGTCCAACTTGTCACAAGGATGAGTGGTCTTGATATTACGACAAAGTAATCATACCTTATCACCCATGTAGAATGGTGGTTGTTCCTTTCGATAGACATCTGCATTGACCTTTTGTTGTTCTTGAGCTTCTTTTAACTGTGCCTTCATCATTGCATGTAGCTCTGACAAATGAATTATCAAATCTTTTGTAACAAGATTATCAACTTTTGAAAAGTCAAAAGTATCAAGTCATGGATGATAACCATAAATAGTAAAAAAAGGTGTTTGTTTTATAGAAAAATGTACTGTGTTATTGTAAGCAAACTCTGCCAATGGCAAAAAAGTTGTCCAATCATGTTATTGGTAGTTAATAGTACATCTTAAATATTGCTCCAAAATTTGATTAACACGCTCCGTTTGTCCATCAGTCTGAGGATGAAATGTTGAAGATAGTTTTATATCCACTTTTAGAATCTTGAAAAGAATCTGTCAAAATCTTGATACAAATTGAATTCTCTTATTTAATATAATATCCTTGGATAATCCATGATAGCGATAGACATTGTCAAGAAAGAGCTTAGCTGTTTCTTCACTTATGATAGATTTTGTACATAGTATAAAATATGCCATCTTGGTACAACGATCCACTATCATGAATATAGAGTCATAAGAACCTGAGATTGGAAGGTTCGTGATGAAATCCATGGAAATAGAAGACTATGGTTGTTCTGGAATGGATAATTGCTAAAGAAGTCCGTGATGTGAATGATGAGGAGTTTTTGATCTCGAGTAAATATCACAAGATTGTACAAAATCTTTAACTGCTTTTCACATTTAGGACCACCAAAAGTCCTTGGATATTAGTTCCAAAGTTTTATTGTACCTAAAATATCTTGCTGCTGAAAAGCCATGACGAGCTTGAAGAACACGTAATTGAGCTTCACCTTCTAGAACATATAGGCGCCCCTCAAAATATAGTAGATTTTTCTTGAATTCAAACTTGGAAGTATTATGAGACTTTGAAGAATTTTCTTTAATATCACGAATAAGAGGATTAGAAGATATAGTTGACTCAACTTACTTAATAAAAGTTGAATCAACAGTTAGTTTTGATTTCATTGCTCGAAGTTGAAGATGCTCTAGCTTCAAGAAAATTGTCCATTGTTGATCAAAAGCAGCATCTTCTTCCTTCGGTGCAAGATAAGATTGTCTAAAGAATGCATTTGACAAACCTTGTTGTTTTTTTGGTCGATAAGTGATTTCGAATTCGAATCTTAATGGAGACATACTCCAACGGGCTTAGCGACGATTCAAAATACGTGCACACATAAAATATATTCAAGGTTCTTGTGATTTACATACACTGTGACATGGCTAAAAGTACCTTATAGATAATGGTGCTATTCTTGAAACGAATCCACGATTGCAAGAAGTCCTTTGTCGTGGATCTCGTAGTTGATCTCGACTGCTGAAATTTTTTTGGAATTAAAAGCTATTAGGTGAAGTTTATTATTTGTTCCCATTTGTGACAACATGGCACCCAATGCAAAATCTAATGCGTCTGTTTCCATAAAAAATGGCTTAGAAAAATTGACACAATACAAGATTGATACAGAAACAAAGGCTGTCTTCAAAGCTTCAAATGTTACTTCTGCTTCTTGATTCCGTTGAAGTTTGTCTTTGTAAGTCAAACGTGTTAGTGGAGCTACAACTTGAGAGAAGTCTTTGATGAAGATCCAATAGTAGTTGGCAAATCCCAAAAAGCATTGGACAACTCTTACTGTTTTTGAGATCTTCCAATCCATAATAGTTTGAACTTTCTTAGGATCCATCATAAGTCCGTCATTTGAAATGTTGTATCTTAAGAAGTCGACTTGAGTAGTATAAAATACATACTTTTCTATCTTGGCATAGAGTCTTGCATCTCTTAGTTTTTGTAATACTTGGTGAACATGAAGTTCATATTTTTCTGGGTTCTTATAATAGATTGAGATGTCATCTAGGTAACAGACAACAAAATCATCTAAAAACTCCCAAAAGACATCATTCATTAGATGTTAGATTGTTGTGGGTACATTTGTAAGTCCAAAAGGCATGACGTTGTATTTGAAATGTCCATACCTTGTTCGAAGTGCAGTCTTCCATTCATCTCCTTCTTTGATGCATACCAAATTGTATGCTCCCCATAGATCTATTTTTATATAGATCTTAGCTTGATTCAACTGATCAAGAAGTCCAAATATCAAAAGTAGTGAATACCTATTTTTTATAGTGATTTTGTTGAGTCCTCGATAATCAACACACATCCGCAATAATCCATCTTTTTTCTTCATGAATAAAATTAGAGCTCCTGCTAAAAATTTGGAATGGTTTATGAAGTTCTTAGCCAAATTTTCTTCAATGTATTCCTTGAGTTCAGTCAACTCATTTTGAGATAAATTGTAGATTGGTCCAAATGGCGATTTTCCTCTTTCTTGAAGGTCAATTGAACAGCCATAGGAACGATGTTCTAGAAGAGTATCCACATTTTTTTTCTCAAATACATCTTGAAAATCTTGATATTGGCTTCAAATGCCACTTGAAGTCTTTCCACCAGTAGAAACAGGTGTGGCATAAATGACACAAGATGACCCTTCTTTTGTACCATGTAAGAAAGCACTTGCACCTACAAATATTGGTTCAATTATACTAGACTTATAACTTTTTACTTGATTAACTACACTCTTAGTTATACTTTCAGCAAAGTTAAGACTACAAGAAGTCCAATCTATTTAGGATTATATTTTTCTAGCCATGATAAATCTAAAATAATTGGATTAGAAGGAGATCTAATGATATTAAATATTATAAAGTTACTATGACCATTAGTTACTATTTTTATAAGAAAGATTTCATGAGTAACATCTCTTGAAGACAATGGACGACCATTTATGACTTCTACTTGAATATGTTTAGTTTTCTTTACTAAAAATAAGCTATATCTTTTAGTAAATTTTTCATCTAAGAAACATGCTGAGGCTCATGAATCTAGCAAGGCAAAGACTTTGAGATGTTTAGATCCTAGAATAACATTTATCATAAAACATGAAGAGGGTTCTAAGGAGAGGATAGGACCTTCACTAGACATTGTACAAGGTTCCAGCTGCACGGTCCCTATTATAGCTGGACAAATTCATTTTTTGACATGCCTATCATTTGATCGTCGTACTCCTCATTTTATGATTGCGTTGCTTCTTTGGATAATGTTGAGTAGTGTGCTTAGGTTCTCCATAATATAAGCACAATCTTTTTTGATGACAACGAGTCTTTTCTTGCTAAGTAAGAGGTTTGAAACGTACTACATCAATTTGCATATCCTCTACTTTCAAATGTATGTGTTGAAGAGATGTTGGTATTGCTATTGAATTATAGTTACATTGAAGTCCACTTGTATGATTCTCAAATCAGAATTCAAAGAGGTGATTGTTATACTTCACAGCAAAGTCAATTGCTTGACGCAATGTTTGAGGATCAGGTAAGTTGATCATTAGATTTTTTTTTATCTCATATTGTAATCTATAGAAAAATTGGCTAATAAGTGCAGCATCATCCCACTTGATATCAGTTGCAAGTTATCAAAATTGTAAAGCATACATCATTATTAATCAATTGCTTTGTCATAAAATACGGATCTTATTGGTTGAAACACGAATTACATCATGTTCTCCATACATGGATCGAAACTCTACCAAAAAAACATCTAGATTATCCAATATTGGATCTCATCATTTAAGAAATGCTAATGCCATGATAATGTTGAACCTCAAAGAAGCGTAGTAATGAATCTAACTTGTGATCTTGGAGTTGGATAGCTTTGGGGTTGAAGTTCAATCACAAATTGTACTTGATTGATAAATCCTCTAAACTTTGATCTAGTGCCATCAAACTTCTTGGGTAGGGTAATTCTTGGTTCTGTAACATTGGAAGGACGTTCCACTATAGGATGAGGAATATGATTTGGTGCAGATGTTGAAGCAGCTCAAATCATTTCTATATCTCTACTTCTTGCCAATCTTATTGCTCCTTGTAGAGGTAAATTGAATTGATGCATCACAAGCATTAACTCCTTCAATTGTTCTTGCATTTATGCCATTTCACTCTTCATTTCAGTAAGTTCTGCCATGATAACACTTAAAAAAGAGAAGATGTCTAATATTGCTCAAGACAAATAGAAGAGAGGACTTGAGAACAAAGAAAATACTAAGAATAATATCAGTTTAAAAGAGGGTAATCCACAACTTTTAATATGCTTATGTCTTATCAAGAAAAAGGGATAATCCACTCTTAACCAAGATTAGACAAAGCTCTGATATTGTAAGTGAACTCTTGTCAATCGTTCAAGGACAAGAACATGATAAAGATAAACAAACAAGTGAGACTTCTCTCAAAGAAAGATGACAAAATAGAAATAATTTGATATATATATATATATTAAGAAAGAAATTGGAATGGCTATTGCCAAAAGACAAGAAAACTAGAGACCTTTGAAACTAAATTGGAAGCAAGAAAGGAATTGACAATAGTGAAGAGGGCTTCACACTTGTTTCTATATATACTATCTAATTATGGGCTACATGGCGACGTTCTATAGGACCTCCAATATGTGTTGACTTTGTATGATACATGCCTTGACTTATAAGGCAAGTTTTTCTACGTATGGCCTACATAGTTAGTTTGGTCTTCAAGCTAACAACATGTATGGCACATGGCCAACTTGTTGATCACGTTTCTAATTCAAAAAGTCAATTAAAGACACCTATAAAGTCAAAGTAGTGTCTATGAAGCTTCTATACCAAATACTATAGAATTAACTTATTTTTATCTACTTTTACTTACTTCTACCTATTTACACATGTAATATTGGCTTACATGTGTATATCCATGATAGGACGTTATTAGATTGTTTGATCTATCAATAATATTCCATACTTAGACACATAGACCATGTGATTGTTTGATTATTATTAATGTCTTCCTAACTAAATTTTATAAATGCATATAAGATGCTATTAAGTATAAATTTTATTTTAAATAATATTATCTAGTATCAAGACTATCTTTTAAAATTTTAATACTATTACATTCTATCATGTTAATTTTTTGATAAGTGACATGTCTTTCTTGAAAATTTTCATATCAATTCTAATATGCTCTTATTAATATTGTTTATGCACCAATGTATATAATATTCTTATTATCTAAATTCTAATTTAAATGTTTTTTTATATTCAAATAGGAATTGAAATTGTTTTGCTAGAAGACTTTTAAGCTTGAAACCACATTTATTGATTTTTAAAAAGTTCAAAAATAAATTAATAAAATAAGCTTTATAAAATTTAATACTTGCATCTTAATAATACTATTATTAAATTTTAAAAATAATGTTTTAATCAAACCCTTATTTTTATCAATAACAAAAAATTCAAAATATGTTTTTTTTTTTATATATATTGACTTAACTTCACACTATCATTTTGATCTACTCAATATGAAGATTAGTTAAATAAAAAATTTAAAAAATAGAGTGCAATCTAAGAAAGAATTTAGAATTGCAATAAAATAAAATAAAATGAAGGAAAAGGCCAAAAAAAAATCGTCTAAGGAAAACATAAAATGATCAAATAAGACAAAATATATATTCAAAAACATTAAAAGAATATAGATATACTGATATAATTTCTAAAAATGCTAAATTATCAAGAATCAATAGAGATATAAATCTAACATGTGTATGTAAAGTCATCAAGCACATGATGGTGTAGAAACTTTTAAATCTAATTACATAAAGAACTACAAAGTAAAGTAATAATAATAGAAAGTGGCTTTAAAGATTAAACCACCTATTCATCACAACAAAAATAAATAAAAATACAAAAAGGTGTAATTATATTCAGCCATTTAGTACAAAATGATCTTTAGTTTAAATTGTTGTGAAATTAGATAAATATACATAGTGCAACAAGAAAGAAAGTATAGTTAAGCAAAGCACAAAAAACACTCCAAAAAAAAAAATTGAAGAGTTAAAAGCAACACTTAATTTTATCGATTATAAATATATTTCTGGCATACTTAACTAACTAAGATTTTTGTAATAATTCTTCATCACTTGTTGAAACTTTGATACAATGACTTTGATTTTTCAAGCTTTACTTTGATAGAACTTGGTCTTTGGAATTAAATTGAAATGTAAAAACTTCATATGTATTAATAAAAAATATTTATTGATTTTTTTAATATTAGATATTTAAAAATAATAAATTTAATTTATATTCATTTTTATTTTTATTGCAATGGAGTTGGTATTAAAATTATATATATATATATATATATATATATATACATAAAATATAAATACATATATATTTCTAAAAATTTCAAAAAATTTACTTATTTTGTAATATTACCTTAATATTATAATTGTATAAAAATATTCGAAAGTTTGAATTTAATAATCTAAAAAGTTCTTTGAATTTGAAAGTTTGAAATATTACCTTAATATTACCTTAATATAACAAATGTATAAAAACATTTGATAAGATTTTTTTACTTTAAATTAACATAAAAATAAATCTCAAAAATAAAAATTATATATACATGTATTGTATATGTATCTACTCTAAATAAAAATAACTAAATAAGTCTAAGATAAAATTAAAACTTGCAAAACCACTTCCACTTAATCTACACATATACCAATGTTACCATTGTATATGTTATCTGACATGAAAAATATTAAATAAGCACATATTTGTAACCCAAATGGCTCTCCTTAATCACCAACACACCAACAATACACCACCACTACAAGATTTTACACAATCTGGAGATTAATGAGGCTGAAAAGTACAAAACTAACAACAAAAACAACTTCAACCTACAACACATGAACGTCAATGACAAAGAAGCTGAACTAAACAAACACATAAACAGACGAACCAACGCACACAAGAAGGCAATGGAATGGAAGTAGAAAGAGCTAGCGAAGGAGCTAGGGAAGGTGGCATTAACGATAGGATGCAACGAAAGGCCAACGAACGTGCGACGGCGAGGGAGCGAAAGAATGCCGCCGGTGAGCGCATCACAAGCAGCCCATCCCCATTCCAGAGTGTGTTTTTGCTGCCCCTGCTTCCCGTGCTCCTCGTCGTCGTTGTCGTTGCACTCGTGACGCTCCTCTCCATCGCTGCTACTGCCACTCTCCAATCAATCATGTAAGCCCTTCTCTCCCCTTCTCTTCGCTTCTCTGCTCCTCCCACTTTGCCTCCCATCTTGCGCCACTGCTTCTGCTGCTTCGTTCCGGACTCCCCGCCTCGGCACGTTCCTGCACTCTGGAATCGGTGGAAAAGGGTGGATTGTTGTGGCTCTAGGGTGGCGGTTCTAGTCGGAGCTCGTGCACCCAGTTCGCAGCGCGGCTAGATGCGGGAGCTCTGTGGAGCCAGAATGTCGTCTTGCCGGCTTGTCCGTTTTAGGGCAGGGATGTCGAGACTGTTGGGTGCGAGGGGGAGATTGTGTTCCTGTGTGGCGCTCGCAATCCACGGTGCGTGGGCGACCGCGTAGGCGTATGTGTAGCGTGGGGTTTCGCGGACCGAGTGTTGCATCGCGTTCGTGGTGGGTTGTTTGTGCAGTGCCTCGGGTTCTAGTGTGGATGTGGTGATGGCGGAGGAACCCTAGAGTTGGTTATCGCGACGGACTGCGGCATTTCCAGTGCGCAGGAGTGGATCTCGTAGCACTGACTACAGTGCTGGGTTCGTGCCAGTCGGGCTTGGTGGAGTGGTTTCGGAGGGCAGCTGGAGTGACCTAGTTGACGAGGTTAGGGTGCGAATGCGGAGCAGCGTCCTTGTGTGAGAAAGTGTCTAGTTGTTTTGGCGGAACGAGAAGCAGAGGTGTTGCACAGTTGCGATCGGAGGTTGGCGAGAGTAAGAGAGGCGTGGTAGTGTAGGTGCAAGCGCTCCGAGGCTTGTGTGAGCTGGGATGTAGTCCGGTATGCATTTTCCGGAGGCGTATGTAGAAGTGGACATCGGGTGGTATGCGAAGTACGTGGAGTGGTGGATTGATCCGTTTCTCGACGAGTGACGACAGCGCGAGAGGTCACGCGGTGGATGTACCACATGGTTGGATGCAACGGAGCGCCTGGCATGGCTCTGCAACTACGGTCTCCGTGTTCCGAACGGTGGTGATGTGGTTGTGGCACGATAGAATGTTGGTGAAGGTGTAAGTGGATGCGAGGTGAAGGGAATTTGGTGTCGGATGGTAGGATGACGAGGTGATGGTGTAATATTCGGGTAGTGGGCGGCGACGCAGACTGTAAGCAGGAGTGGGTCCGTGAGGGCAAAGAGTTGTGCGTGGTGGATGACGCCACGGTAAGTTGGCAGCCGTGCTGATGTGTATGAGCTGAGCAGATTGAGACGGCATTGTGCAGGGGCGATGCGGTGGAAGAGAAGTCTCAGGAGATTCCAGAGGAGGTAGCAGAGGAGAAGGTGGAAGAAACTGCCGAGGAGGAAGCAGCGGAAGAAGAAGAGGAAGAGGCCCCAGTGGAGGAAGAGGAAGAGGAAGAAGTGGTGGACCCAAAGGCGGAAATAGAGGAGTCGTGCAAACCGAAGTGTGTGAAGCAGCTTTTGGCGTTGCAGGTGCGTGGTTGCCTGCATGTGTGCGTGTGTTTATGTGTTGATCGAGGAGAGGGATGTGGGGTATGGTATTAGTGGGGCGTGGACGGTCTTTCATTAGTTCCACAGCGGGTGCTAGAAGCGGGAACGGTGGAGGCTTGGTGCATGATGGACGCATGCGGCACAGGAGCTAAAGCCGTGACAGCACGGATGTGCAATGTGTGGAGTAGAGGACAAGAAGGGATGGCGGATGGTGTGGTTTAGGAGAAGCCCGAGTGAGAGTAGCAGTTGGTTTGATGGAGGGCGGCGAAAGTTGTTGATGCAGTTGGAAATGAGTTGGGCGAGTGAAGCGAGTGTGGAGGGGTGTGAGCATACTGGGGATGGGTGTGAATAGGGATGTGAAAGGTGGGCAGTGTGATGATGGCGAGCAATTTGGTGATGGTTGGTGGCGGTTGGTTGGCAGGCGTGTGAGAAGCGCGTGGAGGAGGATGAAGAGGGTCAGAAGCATTGCACAGGGCAATATTTCGATTACTGGGGTTGCATCGACAAATGCGTAAGTGTTGCTGAACTGAGAGGAGGGGAACGATGAAGTGGTGTGGTGTTGTGAGGATTGAGTATGGCATGTGAGTTGTTGGACGGTGGAGGAACGTTGAGGCATTGAGGGTTTGCAAGGGAGGAATGCGAGGTGGAAATATGTGAGAGTTCGGAGTTGGTGCGACGAGGGTATGAGTGGGTGTGTGGTGTGAGGGACGTAGTTAGTGAAAGTGATGAAGTGAGGAACTGTAGTGGCCTGAGGACGATGACGTGGATGTTGTTTTGCAGACGGCACCGAAGCTGTTCCGAAAGCTGAAGTAGGGGGTTGATGTAGCTGCGGGAGTGGAGACAGGAGGCTTCTGGCTAACGTCGAGGGGTCAGAAAGTAGAGGCAATGTCCAAATTTGGGAGCATTTAGTAGAAATGCCGAATAAAGTAGTGTAGTTTTTTGAATGGCATTGCATCAGTTTTGTTGATCTGGCTTTTGTGTATGAATGGTGTGCCGTGTGGTCTGTGTTTTATGTTTGTGAGTTACTTGAATGCGCTGTGTCTCCATGATTGTGCAGTGTGGGAGCATGGAGACTATTTTCTTGTCTTTTTAAAACCCCGCAGGCAGACTATTTTGTTGTCTTTTTAAAACCCAGGAGAATATTTTTCCCGATTGATATGTGGTGCACATTATACTGCTGTTCTCTGTGACACATTAAGTTTTTTTTTGTCGGAGTTTGCGATGATAGTTTTTGTGGATGCCTGATCCCATCTGTGGTATTCGAGTAATTCTTATTAAAATTGTGTCACGTTTATTGTTTTGCTGCATCCATGTATGTAATGATTCCGAAACTAGGAATTATGAGTTAGGGTTTACATCAACATGTCAGAGATTAGGGTTCATATCAACAATGTAGGAGGGTGGACAACTGTTCGGCATTTGGCCCATGTTCCTATGATTAATGTTTGTTTTAGTATCCGTATTGTAAGAGAATTACTAAAAATGTCTAGTTGCAGTCTCTTTTTACAAGTACTTGTGGACGTAGGGCAAAATGTTTCTTAAGTTTGACTAGATAGAAAAGCATCTTTTCACTTCTTTTTTGTTCCTTTTGTTGTGTTTTATACTTTTTATTTTATTTTTGTTGTTTTAATTCCTTCTCTTACTGTCTAAAGGATTTGACTACTTTGTATCCCAGTGCTATGCATGTTAACAATAACTGTAAATACTTGTTTATATTTACATGAAATTCTTTGGAATGATCCATTATAGAGTATTGATAAACAATAAAATTACGTGGTCTTTATAAACTTTTTACAATGTGCATTTTGTATAGTATGTTGGACATATAGTATGCTAGATGTATGGTATGTTAGATTGTGTTAATAATTTTTTTATTTTAAAAAATAATTTGTCAAATTGTGAAGATAATAAAGTAAGCATCTTTCAAACTATATCCTAATATTATACAAAATGGTTAGAAAAGTTAATATTTTTTATTTAATATTAAAATGCTTAATAAATCTAGAAAGATTCTAAAAAGATTTTAAATGAAAAACATTTAATATATTAAAAAAAAAATAATCATAGTGACACATAATGAAATAAATAATAAGCTATAAATAATGAAATTATAATAAAAGATCGTACATTTTAAACTAATAAATAATAAGGTATAAAATTAAGAAAAGATATTAGATAAGATGTTTATTTGATATATTTACATAGTTATTATATATTAATTATGCAGATTATTCATCTCTGTTAATTATTAAATTGGCTATAGTAAAGATTTGATATTATCAATGACACATATAATTCCTATAAAAATGCAATATAGATGCTAAAACTTTTCTTACAAGTTTCTTATTTTTAAGAAGTTGCATTAAAATCAACCTACAACCTTATACTTAAGCCATAAGTCTTATTTAATAGAAACTTATTTAAGACCTTCGTAGCTAATATATAAAAGTATCATGTGATCCTGCATCAAGTACCAAATCTTATTGAATGGATGTAATTTAATTTACTTTAGTGGATTTTTATCCACTTATCATTTTTTATAAGTTGATCTTATCAGTATCAACTAGGATTTGAAGAGTTAGGTGGAAAAACTTCTTTTACTTGATATTAATGTCAAGTCAACACTTGTGAGTTGTTTTGAGAGAAAAAAAACCTAATATTGTAAGATTTTGCTTGGCTATAGTGATTTAGCCATTTAGCAAAGTTTTAGGAATACAGTTATACTCTTGGATTCTTCTTTTGTAGTGTGAGAGATATATTGACTTAGTTGTCTTAAGATTCTCCTTCTTTTACTTGACGAGAGTTTTCTCTTCTTCAATTTATACTTCAATCCATATCAAAATTGATTGATAAAGGCTTTATCATTCCAATCGAAGTTGCAAGTAATATTTTGGAATTCAAGTAGCATATATGGTGGCTGACTGATATCATTATTATAAAGTTAAGTGCTTGGTCTCTGCTACTCTTTCTTCATCACTTTTTCCAAATATTGCCATAATCACTTCTAAAAATGAATTCAAATCATAAAGGAGTTGTAAATCTTTTTTTATTAAAGGTGCAAAGCAAGAGAGAACACTTCTTGATAAAAGTGCGCATATGAATCCAACTTGAATAAATCCATAAAGATATTGAAAGGAATGTTATAACAGGATATAGATAAGATAATTGTATAGATAGTTAGAACTATGGAAGTTTTTAGAATTGGGATTAGGTTAGTGGACCAGGTAGGATCTACCATGGAACAATCTAAAAAAAATTTAGGATAGTTATTTAGAAGGGATCCACCATAGAACCTTCTGAAAAAGAAATTTAAGGTAGTTATCTAGGTGGAATCTATAACTTAGGAACATTATAGAAAGTCTAGGGTGGTAGGACAAGATATAAGTAAGACTGGCTATAGCCTTTTGGAGCATCTAGTCAAGTATGGCTTCATATCCTTTCTCTTAGTAAAATTTGGTTTTGCATCTTTTCATTTAATTTATTTTTCAAGTCTTATTTTGTTTACTTTCATTCATTTTTATTCTGGTCTATTTTTTCTTATTTTGTAATGAAGCTTTATGTTGGTGTGGATAAGAAGGATCTTAGATTTTTGAGAGTCTAGTCTCGTTTCATTGGTATCAGAGCGAGTGTTAGACTATTTATTTTTAATAACATATCAATAGTCATCATCTAGTCCAAGGTTAGTTATTGTGATCATACTGGATACTATGTTGAGGCTACCATGAGCTATTCTTAAAAAGTCAATTAGGAGGTGAAAAGGCATTACAATAGTAGAGTCCAACAAAGAAATTATAATATAAGAAATATGGTGGAGCAATCTCAGATGGAGGCTCAAATACAACACCTTTTAGGCCAAATAGCTATTTTGCAAGAACAAATAGAAGCCTTGAGGACAAAAAAATTGACATCTATTAGATTGAAATTGAATAAGCCTAAAACATACCATGGGATTTCAAGACAAGAAGATGTATGTCAATGGTTCTTCAACATGTAACAATACGTCCAAATATTTGGAACAAATACCATTGAAGGAATTATATATGGAGTAAGCTATTTGAAAGATATGATAGCTATTTGGTGGCAACATTGAGTTCAAAGCTATGGAGTTGAAGGTGGATTTTTTGACTCGGAGGAATTTGAAACCAAGTTTAGGAATCAATTTCAGCCCATCAATACAAAGAAGATAACACACAATCAATTAGAAAATCTTACACAAGCTAGCTTGGTGTAAGATTATGTCTCCCAATTCAAGTTCTTATATCTCCAAATTAATAATATTTTGAAGGCGAAGATGATAGATCAATTCCTACAAGGTTTGAAACATGGAGTCGAGCAAGAAGTGGAGCTAAGGAATCTATGAATATTTGAAGAAATAATTAAGATGGCAAAGAAGGTGGATGCTATAGATTTTAGAAATTGTGGAGGACAACCTATAGTATGAAGTCTTATGCCGTTATCTAATACTATGGCACAACAACCAATGCCAATGGAGATTGATGCCATACAAAGATCATTGACACGACAAAGATGACAAATATTGGTGCAAAAGAGATTGTGTTTCTATTGTTGAGAGCCAAGCCATCAGATCAAAGGTTGTCCAAAATGTCAAAATTCAAGAACCAACAAAACAAGTTTATAGCCTCGAAACTCACCAAGTCTATATTGAGTCACAATAGGAAAATAGGACTCCTCAATAAAGGCATCGAAGACCAGTATTGAAGATAGCTACTGTCTCTCAGAGACAAATGGCATGGCCTTGGATAACTATAAAAAGACTCAACTAATGCATCTAATGGAACTACTAAGAGAACAACCATGTCAAGTATTTATAGATTGTGGCTCTATAGAAAATTGTATCTCGACTAAAATTGCTGACTGGCATGGAATTAAAACTAAAGCAATTAAGGGAAGAAGTATATACCTTGGAAATAACCAAGAGAATGTATTGAGTGAGGTGTGTGAAAAAAAAACCTTCAGATTGACAAATGCCTATGTCTTAAGAGAGAGATTCAAGGTGACAAAGCTAAAGTATGATATTATCTTTGATATACCATGGCTAAAGATAGAAAATAAGTAAGTTGATTGAATAGCAAGGATAATCTCTTTCAAAGATGGAAGAGGGCTAAGTGATCCTTTGCACTCCTTTATCAAGTAAAGAAGAAAGACAATTTGTAACTAAAGACTTACTCGTAGGGATAACTTTTATGAAAAAGCAAATATAGTATGAATAATCAATATATACGGTGGTTCAAAATCTTATGTCTATGGTGGAAAAGACAATTGAAGGAGTAGAATTGGCAGAGCAACTCAAACGGGAATATGAAGATGTCTCTTCAATTGACCTACTTAGTGGCGTATCTCATGATTGAGGTGTCTTCTTTCAAATAAAACTATCAAATTGACTAATTTATCACCTAACACCAAAAGAAATTGAAGAGCTATGGAAGACATTGAACAAACTGTGATAAAAAGGCCTCATTCAAAAAAACACATCACTATGGAAATCACATGTATCCTTTATACCCAAAAAAGATGGTAGATTTTGCCTTTGCATTGACTTCCATAAGTAGAACTTTGAAGCGGCTATTGGCAAACACCTATTGCATGAGAGGATGTAAAAAAGATGGCATTTTGTACAAGTTATGGATATTTTGAATGACTAGTTTTATCTTTTGGCCTCACCACTAGTCCAGCTTCTTTTATAGGTTAGATGAAGATATTGTTTCAAGATCTTTTGGACACGTATGTAGTTGTCTTTAATGATGATATCTTTATATATAATAAAATCTTTAAAGAGCATCAACAACATCTATGAAAAGTTCTCTATCAGCTACAAGTTAGTCACTTTTATTGTAAGCAATCAAAATATAAACTTTAGAAGTTGGAAGTCACTTTTTTGGGACATGAGGTATCCTCCAAAGGCACGCATATGGAGCAAGATAAGGTAAAAGTAGTGGAGGATTGGCCAACTCCCAAGAATGCTTCTAAAGTATGTTCATTTTTAGGCCATGCTAGATACTATCACTGTTTTGTTTGATGATTTATTCACATTGCTACCTCATTAACAAACTTATTGGAGAAGAGTGCTTCATTTGAATAGAAATTGGAGCAGCAAAATACCTTTCATAAGTTTAAAGAAGCACACATTACTACTCCAATATTGCAATCATATAATCTTAATCTTTCTTATACGCTTGACATTGATACTTTCGACTTTGCTATTGGAGCACTCCTTCAACAAGACTTTAGTAGGGGCCTTCAACTTGTGGCATATGAATTATGCAAGCTCAAATGGATAGAGCACAATTACTCTACATATGATCAAGAGTAATTAGCAATTATATATGCTAAAAAGATGTAGCGACACTATCTATTAGACAAGCCAATGGTTCTTCAAACTGACCATCGATCTTTGCTATATGATTTGTATCTAGAAAATGTGAAATTATGGCATCATCATTGGGAAGAATAGTTGTAGCTTTTTGATATCCAACTTGAGTACAAGCAAGGGCAACAATATATTGTGCTAAAAAGCTTATCGTGGAGATCAAATTTGAAGGACAAATGTAGAGACAAGGCAAAAGTTGCTACCATTGGTGATGTCATTTCAGATCTAAGAAAAGAGGCAAAATGGAAGAAAGCTATGCATCGAAATGCTTATTTTAAGATGGTTAGCAATTGGCTAAAAGTGAGTGATATATAATATCAAGATTACACTCAGTGATTGTGAGTCATCAAATTGACTCACTTGTTATTTTAGGATAAAAATATAAATTTAGAATACTTTAAATTATAATATGTAGTGAGTAGTGTAGAAATCCTTTGAAAAATAGAAAATTAGAATGTTAGTGGTGGAGATGGAGTCTTGATAAGTCTTAGAAGCAATTATCTTTGTTGATTTAGTATTTTTATTCATTATTGAGTATTAAGGATTATTTTTTAAGACCAATATTTATATTGGTCTTTTATCTATATTTACTATTTATAAAAACTATAAATGTTAGTAGTTAGAAGAAGCATGAGAAAGAACCTCATGTCATTTTAGTTATTGATATAAACAATAGGATTTATAGTAGATTTAAATTGATGTTTATTATTATCAAAAATCACGAAGGTAAGAAAATGTAGCCTTACATGGATATTAGCATTATAGAAACATTACAAGATTTTATAGAATTTATTTAAAATTTGTTTATAATTTTTTAGGAATTTTTAGAGTAATGTTTAAGATCTTGGTAAAAATAAATTTTACTACTTCAGAAGCCATTATGAAGAAAGGAAATAAGATTTGAAGGCCACCTATAGTTCCTAAATGAATTGAGTGTTTTTAAACACCATGGCGAAGTCAAAAATACAAAAAAAATAATTTTACTAGTAGAAAATAGGAGGACCAACATCTAGTCTAATCCTTATAGGAAGGAAGGTATACAAGTCCCATATGGGTTGTAGCACCTTGGATATAGGTAGGAAGATAAGACTAAGGCCTCAAGGCCTCTTTAGACATCCAATATACACTACATGAGAGCCTTGGTGAGGCTCGAATCCTTGACCTATAAGCAAGTTATCCTTGAAATAAAACATTTTTACTTAATTTTTATTTATTTACTTATTATTTTTAAACCTTCATAACTTACTCATAGTAACTCGGATTTACATGTTTCTTACATCATTGGAAATCTTAAAAAATTAAATTTCTAAAAATATATTTTTTATTTTTATTTTTTACTTTTTATTGGATAAAAACTCCGTGAGTAGACTGTGATCAAGTTTTGGAGTATGTTTTGCTTGTATACATTCCTTTCACTTGTTTGTGTTGTTTCTTCTTTTTTTCTTATTCATTGCATCTTCCACTTCATACTACCCATTACAAGCAACTCTTAATTGAGGCCATCTTATAATTTGGATAGAAGGGTGAAATTTACACTCATAGTGATGGCTTGCTCTATTTCAAGAAGTAAATTTATATACTCGACAATGCTAAACTTCAGATGCACATACTTCAAGAGAGACATGACATCCTAATATCTGGATATTTGAGACTAGAAAAGACTCTAAAATGGATCTTAAGGACATGATTTTGTGCAAGTTGGGATCGTGATGTTCAAGACTTTGTACACTCTTACAAATCATGTCAATGTAAGAAAACATGCAACTCAACATCTCTTAGATTATTGAAGCCAATTTTGCTACCTATAGCATACTGGAAGCAAGTGATTATGGATCTCATTATGCGTTTGCTGTAGACACCTTATAATCATACCACGGTTACCATTTTTATGGATTGATTCTCGAAGCAACTTGACTTGGCCATAGTGCGCTTGGATATTGATCCCTCAACGCTTGTACGAGTCTTCTTTGATATCATCTTTTATCACCATTGATTACTTTGTATCATTATTTTAGATCAAGATCCACGCTTCATAAGAAGTTTTTGGTAGTCTTGTTTAAGCTACTAGATATACGACTTGTCATGTCTATAGCCTTCCATGTCCAAATAGATGGAGAAATACAACATGCAAATTAGACTTTAGAAGATATGTTGAGGGCATTTGTATTAGTTCATCATAATGATTAGAATGAATACTTGATGCCCTTGGAGTTTACTTATAATGATAGTATTCAAACAAGTATTGATCATTCACCATTTTTCTTTAATATTGATCAACATGCAATTCCGCCAACAATTCTCCATCATCTTATTGATACCAATAACTTGAAAACAAAGGAATTTATACAATGGTTTACAAGAAGCACGACATTACTTTTTTATTGCATAGAATCAATAGAAGTAATATGCAAATAACTATCAATAATACAAGAGCTTCTGGAAAGGTGATGAAGTATTACTCTCTAATGCCAACTTGCTACATTAATCCAAATTTTTAAACTAGGACCTCGGTGGCTTGAACCTTTCTATATTTCTATAGTGATTTCTAATGTTGCATACTGCTTCAAGCTTCTACCACATATTTGGGTCCGTTCAATCTTCCATATTTTGTAACTAAAGAAATTTCATACTGAGCCAAAGCACTTTCTAAATCAATACCAAGCACCACCACCGCCAGTTGTAGTTGATGACCAACAAGAATATGAAATAGACAGCATTTTAGAGCATCACTACTTTTTTTGTGGTAGTGGACGTCCACAACTTTAGTACAAACTTCTTTAGAAAGATTATTCCATTCACAATGTAATGTGGAAGCTTGTATAAAACCTCACCTATTATCAAGAAACAATTTGGACATACCATTAGGAGCAAAACAAAGATGTTTTGCATTAGTAGAAGGAAATTAGCTATAATACTGTATACATAAGATAATTGTATAAATAATTAGAACCATAGAAGTTTTTAGAATTGGAATTAGATTAGTCGATCAAGTAGGATCCATCATGGAACATTTTAAAAAGAAGTTAAGACAGTTATTTAGATAGAATCTACCATAGAATCTTCTAAAAAAGAAATTTAAGATGGTTATTTAGGTAAGATCTACTACTTAAGAACATTTTAGAAAGTCCAAGGTGATAGGATAAGATATAAATAGGACTAGCGAAGGTCTTTTGAGGCATCTAATCAAGTATGGCTTTGTATCCTTTCTCTTAGCAAAATTTGGTTTTGTATCTTTTTGTTCAGTTTAGTTTTGTTTTATTTCCATTTGCTTACTTTGTCTTTCATGTTCTATTTTATTTAATTCTATTCAATTTCATTTCGGTCTATTTTGTTGTATTTTTTTATGAGGCTTTATGTTGCTATGGATTACATAGATCATGGATTTTTGAAATAGTGTGATCATGTTTCAGATGTTACCTTAGATAGAATTTGATTTGTTATAGGAATCCTCAAAATTTTGAATTTGTTCCATCAAACTTCTCAGGCATACTAATTCTTATCTGCCTCATATTTGTAGAAGCAAAATTTCATAAATTTGATTATGATGTCAATCTACTTGCTTCTTTCAAGTATACAACTTCTTGCTGTAGACTTTAAACTTCTTCTATAGGTATAGGAATAGTATCTCCGTGATTTACGTTAGAAATATGTAAGATTTCTACTCTTAAAGTGTTAACATAACTTCTCAGGCATACTAATTCTTATCTGCCTCATAAAGATTTGCAATAGTTGCAAATTTATTCTTACTTTTGCTGAGAATAGGATCCATAATTTTTTCTTTGATAGACAAATCAAAGAAATTCAAAAAGTTAAATTGGATGTAAGTAATCTGCAACCTCTAATATCAAATGAAAATTTTTACAAAGATAGATAATCTACTTTCTTTTAAAAAAAAATCAATATTAGAAAATATGATTATTTGTTTAAAGGTGAATAATCTATAACCTTTAAAATACAATAATAGAAGTAAGATAATCTATTCACTTCTAAAACAAGATAAAAATAATAAGTTAGCATTCTTATCAAACTGCCAAGGATATGAATCTTAAAGAAAGAAATTTTCAATACACTCTTATTTCACTAACAAAAACTAAAAAGTTATTCAACAATGATATTATATTGAACTAGAATGGCTATTGCCAAAAACAAAAAGACTAAAAAGTCTTAAAACAAGATTATAGACTAAAAAGGCATTAACAAGAGTGAAGAAAGATTCATTCTTACTTCCATATATACTCTTAATTAGGTGCTACGTGGCAATGTCCTATAGGACCTCCAAAACATATTGACTTTCTAAAACATGTATCTTAACTTGTGAGGTAAGTTTTCTACATAGTAAGCTTGTTCTGTAAGCTATCAACATGTGATTAACTTGTTGAATAAGTTTCTAACCTACCAATAAATTACAAACATATATAAAGTCAAAGCAACATCTATGAAGCTTTTAAGAAGCAATGTTGGAAGGTATTATAAAATTAACATACTTTTTTCTACTTTTACCTATTTCTATTAAATAATATAGGTATTTACTAGAATACATATGTATATCTATAACATATAATTATACATAATTAAGTAGTCATAATAGCCAGGTATTAATAAGATCTTTTAATAGTAGAAGCTAAAGCAGTCATAAGAAAAGATGTCCTATCATATGACTTATATATATATATATATATATATACATAAAAAATAAAAAATAAAATACATAGAATTATTAAATTTGAAAGTTAAGAGGTTCATTCTAAGAGCATATAAAGTCTAAATTTGATATTTTTTAAGTTAATATTGAGAAAGTTTTCTTAAAAAGCTAATAATATTTTTAGATGTATAAATGAAAGGTCATTTAGAATACTTTGGTGGTACTTATTTTATTCTATTTATTTTTTAAATAAAATTTAATCCTTTTTTTATTGACATTTTATATTTTAGGTTTTATTGTTACAATTTTTTTTATTATCATAAATTTTTTGATTTATGGCCATCAATTGGAAGTAGGTGTTGGTTGCTTTGGTTCACTTGTGATTTTTTCTTTTATATTATTGAAGATAAGAATCTTATTTAGATTTGAGATTTTTATATTTGATACCTTCTAATTATGTATATTATTATCTGTCAAGGACAAGAATATGATAAAGACAAATAAACAAGTCAGACTTCTCTCAAAGAAAGATGACAAAATAGAAATAACTTAATATATATATTAAGAAAGAAACTCGAATGGCTATTGCCAAAAGTCAAGAAAACTAGAGACCCTTGAAACTAGATTGAAAGCAAAAAAGAAGTTGACAAGAGTGAAGAAGGCTTCACTCTTGTCTCTATATATACTATCTAACAAGGGGCTACATGACGACGTTCTATAGGACCTCTAATATGTGTTGACTTTGTAGGACACATGCCTTGACTTACAAGGCAAGTTTTTCTACATATGGGCCACATAGTTAGCTTGGTCTTCAAGCTAACAACATGTGTGGCACATGGCCAACTTGTTTGACTATGTTTATAATCCAAAAAGTTAATTAAAGATACCTATAAAGTCAAAACAACATCTATGAAGCTTCTAGGAAGCTTCCATATCAATTACTATAGAATTAACTTACTTTTATCTACTTTTACTTACTTCTACTTATTTATATATGTAATTACTGGCTTACATGAATATGTCAGTTATATTATCTCCCCTTCTAGGGATGAGTTCCACCAGAAGCGGTCACCATATGTTGAAGAAATCTATAATGCGACGGATTGTATTCGCCACATACTCTAATCTTTGTTCTCTTCGAAGATGATTGATAGAGCCTCTCAACCATTGGTAGTATCCCATACTAAGGTGGAAAGACCACCTAGATATTTGATCATTGTTGAGGCCTTCATAACTTTTTTCAAATAAAATATTTGGAACACCATCAAGAGTTGTTCCTACCTCTAGTAAAATCACCAAATATCGGGAGTCCCTTCCAAGGTCGTGATACCAAACGCATTGTATTTTGCCATCTATTTGAGAAAGAACATGTCATTCTTGAAGATCTTCATCTCGATTGTGTCATCTTGAAGGTTGAAATAATCATAATGTCTCATCTGGCAGGTCAACAAACGAAGGCTCTTGAGTCGAATCCACTAGTTGTTGGTTCTCCATCTCCTAAGCATCACAACAACAAAGAAGCTACAAATAAGGATTGAAAGTAGAATAATATCTTGCTTAGATCTTATTTCTTTTATAAAGAAGGTTTTTATCTTGATTTTGATAGATGTTGTCGATGAAAAGCCTCCACCGCCATTGCTGTATTTGCAAGATTCTTTAATGGCTCCCATGTGCATTCACTAATATGATATCCGTGCCAATGGACAAGATATTCTAATTTATTTTGGTACCGCCTTGAATCTAGGACTTCTTCCACTTCAAACTCTTTATTATTGTCTACTTCTATAGGAAGAGGTCGAGTTTGTGGTCTTCTTGATATGTCCACTATCTTGTATGGTTTGAGAAGAGTCACGTGGAATACTGGATGGATTTTTATTGACTTCGGTAGATATAAACGATATGCAACTGGATTGATTTGAGTAGAAATAAAAAATGGTCCAAGCCTTCGATAGTCCAACTTGTCACAAGGATGAGTGGTCTTGATATTACGACAAAGTAATCATACCTTATCACCCATGTAGAATGGTGGTTGTTCCTTTCGATAGACATCTGCATTGACCTTTTGTTGTTCTTGAGCTTCTTTTAACTGTGCCTTCATCATTGCATGTAGCTCTGACAAATGAATTATCAAATCTTTTGTAACAAGATTATCAACTTTTGAAAAGTCAAAAGTATCAAGTCATGGATGATAACCATAAATAGTAAAAAAAGGTGTTTGTTTTATAGAAAAATGTACTGTGTTATTGTAAGCAAACTCTGCCAATGGCAAAAAAGTTGTCCAATCATGTTATTGGTAGTTAATAGTACATCTTAAATATTGCTCCAAAATTTGATTAACACGCTCCGTTTGTCCATCAATTTGAGGATGGAATTCCGAAGATAGTTTTATATCTACTTTTAGAATCTTGAAAAGAATCTGTCAAAATCTCGATACAAATTGAATTCTCCTATCTGATATAATATCCTTGGATAATCCATGATAGCGATAGACATTGTCAAGAAAGAGCTTAGCTGTTTCTTCACTTATGATAGATTTTGTACATGGTACAAAATATGCCATCTTGGTAAAACGATTCACTACCACGAATATAGAGTCATAAGAACCTGAGATTAGAAGGTCCGTGATGAAATCCATAGAAATAGAAGACTATGGTTGTTCTGGAATGGATAATTGCTGAAGAAGTCCGTGATGTCAATGACGAGGAGTTTTTGATCTCGAATAAACATCAGAAGATTGTACAAAATCTTTAATTGCTTTTCACATTTAGGGCCACTAAGAGTCCTTGGATATTAGTTCCAAAGTTTTATTGTATCTAAAATGTCTTGCTGCTGGAAAGCCATGACAAGCTTGAAGAACACGTAATTAAGATTTATTAAGAGTTTGATTAGAATTTATTTAGGAGTTTTTAAAGTTTTTTTTATTATTTCTTTAGAATTTTTATTTTTGTATTTGTAAGGATGTATTTTTTATTTAGCAAAGATTTTTATTTTTAATATTTTTTTTAGTTCTTATATTTATAATTAAAATATCAAATAAATATTTTTACAAAGATGGGTAGTAAAATCTTTTTAACAAAAAATCAATGTTAGAAAAAAATAATGTTAGTTTAAAGGTGGATATTTACCACTTTTAAAATACTACAAATAAAAAGTAATGTGATCTACGCACGCTTAAAAAAAAAAGGAATAGTGAATTAGTACTCTTATCAAACTATCAAGGGAATTAATCACAAACAATAAAAAATTCAATATACTCTTTAATTTGCCATAAAGGATAGATATTTATTCAAAGATAGTATAATATTGAAACTAAAATGGCTATTACCAATGACAAGAAGATTAAAGACTCTTAAAACATTAATAAGAATAAGAAAGGTATTGATCAGAGTAAAAGAGGCTTTATTCTTTTTTCTATATATATTATCTAATTTTGAGCTATAAGGAAATATTTTATATAATCTTTGACACATATCCAACTTGTGAGATATATATTTAACTTGTAAGATAAGTTTTGTATGTGTCTGTTGTATGGCCAATTTTTACCATAAGTTGCTAATATGTGTAATATATAGTCAAGTTTTTAACCTACCAATTAAATAAAAATATATATATAAAGTCAAATCTATATCAATAAAGCTTATAAGAAGCTATTATATAATATATTATCAAATCTAATTATATTTATCTTCTACCTAATACTTCTTATTTAAGTAAATATATATGTCGTTCACAATAATTTTCATTGATGATTAATCATTGACCTTTGAAGTGGCTTATAGAATCAAATAAATTTATTAGCAAGCTTAGTAGATGGACTTTATTGCTTCATGAATATAACTTTGAAGTTATGTATTAGGCAATCATTACCTATTTGGATTTAGACAGAATTTATTATAGTCAAAGTTTTTTAGAAAGAAATCTAATTAGAGCTTGATAGTATAAGGATTAAAATATAGAGATAATTTGAAGATGGCATGCAATTACATACCTAACTTTGATTTCAAGCTTGAAAAATGTGGTGCTTGATCAATGCTCAAATGAGAAATTTGATAAAACTCAAGTAATTAGTAATAAATGAAAGGATCTTGAAATCTTGTACAAGCTTCAACCATGGATATTTTCTTTACCTATCTCTACTATAAAAAGAGATAAGATTAATTATCAAATAATAATATTTTATTGAAAAAAATTATTATTTTATTTGTGATTTGATAGAATTATACTCATAATTATAAGGCCAAATCAAAGAGCTTCTTTTAAGTGGCAAGTACATCAAGAACTTAGATATTTTGAGGTATGTAAGATATATTTTATGTTGGACAATCAATATTAATGGATTGACATATATGAATAGATCACCACATATGTTTCTTGATATAAAGTGTGTGATTAAGTCAAGTTGGATTTTAATACTTTATCACTTCAATTAAAGCATTTATATATCATAGATTTGGATTACTATTGATCTTTGAACTTTTTTAGATAAATTATTATTAGTCTATATAGAGATAAATCATGTTGGTGATAATAGAATATTTTAGTAAGTAGATTGAATTCATAGCTTTACTACAAAACTCTTCAAAGATGGTAGCTCTAATTAATAACTCTTTAGAGATGGACATAAAAAACTTATCTATATTGTAATACTTCATAATATTTTTGTATTTATAGCAGAGTTTATTTATCTTAATTGAAAAGATTTTCTAAAAAAGATTATGTATAATTGCAATGTGAGATGCTCACAACACTTGATGTGAAAGTAAGGTGTATAATTCTTTGTGTGAAGGATATATTGCCAAATGATATTTTATTACATAAAAGCAATGATGGGCAAAAATGTTGGAAGCATTCAAAAAATTGTGCTTCTTAATATCTTTTTATTAATAATTATATACATCCCTAATTGACAATTGTGCCAAATGGTCTTTGTTGTTTTGTATGTAGTAAGAAAAAAGAGGTTGCTACCATATTACTATATAATTAGTGCCAATATGAATGATATATAACATACGTTATATAACCTCTTTCAACTCTTTCTTTAAAAAATTAGATTTGTTCTCATTGTAAGAGGTTTTTTTAATTATACTTCATTTGTTGATAAGGGTTGAAGATTCTATCTTCTATATTTGCTATATATTTTGATGATTTAGCTACCACAATATCAGTTTGGCTATGTATAGTTTTGCAACAACAACATTGTGGCATTCATCTTTAACTATATATGTGTTATCATCCTAATTAGGTGGAGAGGCTCCTCATTAACTAATAAATAGAGAAGAAAGGGGCACTTGAAAATATGTTGCTTGTGAATTCTTATTTAGTTCAGATTGTATACTTAATGTTGATTTTTTGCACTTAATCTATTATATATGATAATATTTATTTACACAATTAAAGCCATTATCAATAATATTATTGATTTTAGTCTTAAGTTGATTTTTTTTAATATATTAATATTTAGCAATAGTCATTATGGTTCTTTTCTAACTTAAAAATATATCTTCTTTACTTACTTTATTTTTCTTCAATAATATATGAATGTATTGTCTTTTCAAAGTTTATTTAGTTTCATGTCCTTAAAAAAATAATTCTTTGTATCTATATAAGAAATAGACATTAGTTAGATAAAAAGTAAATATCAAATATCTAAAATATTTGTTTTCTATTTATTGATTTGATTAAATATCTTTATGTTTCTACTTTAGATACATTAAATTTAATAAAAAAATAACTAAAAGATGCTTTGTTATAGATTTTATAGAAGATTTTTTTTTAAAAAAAATATTTGATTAAATAAGTTATGAAAAATTGAATATTAACTAAAAATAATAAAAAATCAAAAAAATTGAATAAAAATTATTTAATTTTATTTATTTAAATTTTATAAGGAATTAGATTTTAATTAATATTTTATAAAATTTATGCACATATTTTTATTATTAATTTTATTATAATTATATTTAAAAATAATATATATATATATATATATATATATATATATATTTATTTTTATAAAAAAAACCATAAAATTATCCAAATATTAAAATGTAGAGACTTTGAAATTCAGAGCTTTATATATTAGAAAGACATGGTTGAATATAAATATAAATTAATAAAGTTTTAAATAAAAAAATAAATTTAAACTATCATAAATCATATTAAATTGTTAAATTATTATTCTTATATAGTCACTTCAAACATCCTATCTATAATCAAAAACTTTAAGATTTTTTTAGTTGTGATTTTTATTTAATTTATTTCCATCAAAGTACATTACATTCAGTAAAAATTCAAGTGAAAGAATTCTAAATCTTATAAAATACAAAATTAGAAATATTTTCTTATTCAATATACATATTTGTTAAAAAAGAATTAATAAAAAAAATTATTTAAATTTAGAAATTTTAATAAGTTCTTATTATTAAAAATCCTTAATAAATCCTAAGGATTTAAATTATTTTATTTAGATTTTCTGTATATGATTTTTATAAACATTTATAGCTGAAATATCTTATCTAAAAAGTCTTTTAAAACTTATTTTTGAATCCATAACTAGATTTAATATTAATATATATATAAATTTTGTATTTTTGAATATTTTTTTTGACTTTTTACATTTAGGTCTATAAAGTTTTTATTAGCTGAAATTTGTAGAATTTTTATTCCAATTCTACATGGTTTCTTCATAAAATAAATAACTAATCAAAGTCTAAATTTATTTTGTTACAAAATTTAATTTTAATAATTATGCTTCATAAAAAATAACATTGAAATTTATGTCAAAATAGATTAAATTAAAAATAAGTTTTTAAGGAGTCTTTTAATATTAAGATATTGAAGAGATAGAATTTTGAAGTTACAACACATAGCATCAACAAGATTGCACACAAAGAGAGTATGGAGTAAGATGTCTCTCACTTCCAACATCCAATATTTATAGGTTGTAATTAATGCCCTATAAGACAACTTCCACTCTTTGATTTTTACACACATGATCTTAGGTCCTTGGATCTTTTGGCATCTTACTAACTACAAAGGTATCCTATGCCAAATACTAATTCTTCTTACCTAGTCTTTGGATATTTCCTAATTCATACTTTATTCTCTTGACTTTGATTCTTGGTCCTTAACATTGTCCCATATCCATAGGATGTCCTTTTTATATACCAAGAGTCAACCTTTTGACCATTAGTAGCTTACTTAGGATAATATCCTCTACAAGGTAACTTATTTTATTTTCACTTTTACTTCAACACTACCACTTTGCTATTGGTCAAAAGACTTTCAATTCTAATGCCTTTGTCAACAAATCAGTAAGCATGTCTTTCATTGCATATTACTTCATATCAATCACTCTCATTTTAATCTTCTCTCTTATGAAGTGATGTTGAATGTCAATGTCCTTGGTCTTTGAATGATGCTTTGGATTCTTTGCAAATGCAAGATATTTTTGGTTATCACACTTCATTGGAGTTGCTTTCATTTGCACATCTCCAATGTCCTCCAAAAGTTGTCTTAGCCATATTGCCTCTATTATATCATGGCTTGCTACCATGTACTCTACCTCGATTGTTGATCTTACAATTATTGGTCATCTTTTGTAATTCCATGAAATTACTCCCATTTCAATAAATAATACATATCCCATTGTTGACCTTCTATCATTTACATCTCCAGCCTAATCTACATCACAATAACCATGCATAGTAATGTTATCATTCCTAAGACATAATTTGAAGTTCAAAGTACTTTTTAAGTACCTCATGATCCTTTTGATGGTTGCCCAATGGATTGGTCTAGCCTTTGACATGTGCTGACTCACAACACTCACCACATATGTAAGATCTACCTTTGTGCCAAATATTGCACACATAAGTGAATCTACTACTGCCTTATATGGAACACCTTGTATTTATTCTTCAACTTTAGTAAACTCTTCTTTTGTAAGCTTCATCAACTTCAAATTGGCCTCCAAAGGTGTTCAAATAGGCTTACACTTCTCTATGTTGAATTGTTTCAACACTTCTTCAATGTACTTACTTTGGCTCATTATAATAGTCTTCTTAGCACGATCTCTCACAAACTCCACTTCTAAATAATAGTGAAGTTCTTCCAAATCACTCATCTCATATTCTTTTTCTAACTTTGCCTTCAATCAATCCATCTTCTTCATAGTATTACTTAATATGATCAAATCATCAATATAGAAGATGACAATCAATATAAATTTATTTGATTGCATCACATACAATGAATGATCAGGTTCACTCCTTACAAACCCTTCATTCACAAAGAATGTATCAATACGTTAGTACCATATCTTTGAAGATTACTTGAGTCCATACAAAGATTTTTTTAACTTATAAATAAGGTCTTATTTGCCATCTTTAATAAATCCTTGAGGTTGATCTATGTAGATGTCTTCTTCTAACTTTTTATTCAAGAAAGCCATCTTCACATCCATTTAATACATCTCTAAGTCCATTGCTGCTCCAATTGCCACAATGGTTCTAATGGTGGTAAATTTGGCCACATAAGCAAATGCCTCATTGAAATCAACTCCAACAACTTGAAAATATCTTTTTGCAACCAATCTAGCCTTGTATTTCATAATATTATCTATTCCATCCCTTTTGGTTCTAAACACCCACTTATAACCAATTGAAGATCGATTTGGTGGAAGTTGACTCAATTCCTAAGTTTCATTGTCCTTGAATAATTTATACTCTTCTTCCATGGCATTCTTCAACTTCATAGCATCCGTGGACTTCATTGCATCATACAAACTCAATGGATCAATAAAGAGTGCAACATTGCTATGTTCTTCACTTATTTGAAAAAAGATGTGATTCGTCTATCAAGCACCAAGTTGTTTTTGATCTCTTGAAGGATATCTCCTTTCACTTGATGAAGATTCACCTTCATGCACTCCAATAGCTCTTGTAATCTTTTTTTTTCTTAAAAATTATCTCTTCACATTCAAAGATTGGCACTCCTCATCACCATCATCATCTTCAATATCTTGATTGTCTTCATTGTTGGTTTTAGCAATTGTAGGTACCTCATGATCTATCTTCTTTGATTCTTCATTTTAATTTGAAATTCCACCATCTTCACTATCATTATCATCTTCTACTTCTTTCATTGCTGGATTTAAAGATGCGTCTATAAATACACCATTACTCCCACATGGACACATCTTCAAGTGTTCACAAGCACTCTTGTGCTCTAAAAACTCTACATCACGACTTTTAATGTTTTTCTTGGTTTCTAAATATATGAGCCTATATGCTTTGGTATCTTTACAATATCCAACAAACATACATTTTGTTCTTTTTGCATCAAGATTGGACCTCATGCAATTTGGTTTCTTTACATAAGCAATGCATCCAAAGATCTTCATGTATAAAACACAAGGTTTCTTGCTACTCTAAGCTTTTTGTGGAGTCATTGATGCGAGTGCACTTATTGGACGTCTATTCCTTGTATACACTGCATTGACCACAGCTTCTATCCAATATTCATGGCCAAAGTTTTGTGCATAAAGTATATTCTTTGTCATCTCCACAATGGTACGATTTGCTCTTTCAGCAATCCTATTTTGTTATAGAGTATAAGAGGTAGAGATTTGTCTTATAATGCCTTGATTTTTCAAAAATTCATCAAAATGCTTTGACATGTATTTACATCCATTATCCGTGTGCAATACTTTTACCTTACACACACATTGCTTCTCCACAAGTGCCTTGAATTCTTTAAACCTTGAGAAATACTTACTCTTGGCTTTAATGATGTATATCGATATCTTTCTTGAAAAATCATCAATAAATATCATAAAGTATCTTGCTCTTTGAATTGATAGTGTCTTCATTGGTCAAAAAACATCAAAATAAATCATCTCCAATAATTTGCTTGCATGTGTTGTAATTCCACTAGGAAATAAAATCCTTTGTTGTTTGCCTTGGATGCAACCTTCACAAACAAGTATCATAGCATTGTGGCTGAATTGACCAAGATCTAAGCCACTTACCATAGATTGGAGCTCTTTCATACTTTTGGCATTCAAATGATTAAGTTGTTGATGCCAAATATCAAATTTATCTTGATTTTGGGAAAAATCAGCATATATCACTACTTCAAGTCCATTCACCTTCTTACAATTGATGAAGTAGAGGTTGCCATCTCTAGGGCCTTTGGCAACATATTGTCTACTCAATGTCTTCACAAAACACTCATCTATCTCAAATTGAACTTTACAACCATGTGATATAAGTTTTCTCACTGAAAGAAGGTTCATCTTTATCTTTGGAACATGTAAGACTTTTTTCAATCTAATCCCCTTGATTTGGTCCTTTACTATAATCTCCACCACAATGGAGCCAATTTCAATGGCTTATATCATGACATTATCTCCCAACCATACATTTTATTATTGGAATTCCTTCATAAGTGTCAAATGAATACTTGTATGGTATCATGTACTTAGTGGCACCCGAATCTATAATCCACTTACACATGGCAGCCATGGAGGCTCCTTCACTTGCCATGAAAGTATAATCATCTCCGCCAAAACTATCATTAGCATTGTTTGCATTTTTCCTATCTCTTCTCTTCGCCTTGTAGCAATTTTTAACAAAATGACGTAATTTTCTATAAATATAGTAATTATTTATGTTTCTTTTTGAATTACCATATTGGTGTAGAATGCTACCTTTGCCTTGTCTTGAGAATAGAGCTAAATCATCACTTTGAGTTCTTTTTCTTTTTTCTTAGTTACTTCATATACAAGTCTTGATGTGACATAATTCATGGTAAATTCTTTCATATTGATAAACTCCAATACCACAATGAGATAGTTGTAGGACTCAGAAAGGCTCATAAGCAATTTTAACATAATTTCTCTATTATCAACTAGTGTGTCAATAACTGCTAGTTGGTTTGTAAGTGCTTTTACCTTGTTGATATGAGCTATGAGGTTATCTCCTTCTTCCATCTTTATTGTTAATATTAGCATGGTTTCTACTCTCATAGATGTTGCAAAGAGTTTTCTATGCTTCCATTGGTCCATTATAAGGAATGACATGTGAAAAGTTGGCATCATCAAGATTTCTTGCAATCATGCCAAAAGCCTTTCTTTCACGTTGTTTGTATTCCTTCACCTTGACATCAGCATCATCACTAGGAAGCTCTTCACTTTCATCAACAATGTCCCAAAGGTCCAATGAAGCCAACAAAAGCTCTATTTTTTTTATTCCAATAGTAGAAGTTGTCACCTCTAAACTTCTCAATCACTCTCAAACCCTCACTCTCACTTAAAGCTATGACTAGAGAAGGTGTGTATTAAAGAAGATCAAAAAAAGAGAAGATAGAACTCTAAAAATCAACAAGAATGTGTTGCTACCTTAAAATCTCAAAATGCCTTCTTTGTGAGTAAACTAGTAATTTCACTCTTTGATCACTCTCAACTTCACTTATAAGACTTCTTACAAGACTTATAGACTATCAAAACCTAACTTACAAGATTTGCCACTCTTTTATCACTTCTAATGTCTTATAACACCTCTTTTGACTATAAGAAGATCTACTAGGAACTTAAGCACATGAAAGTTCAATGTTAGTGTATCAATGAGATAGGTCAGCAAAGAAACACACCACTAGTGTTCTAAAACAACATTCTAAAGTATATAACAATCTCTAAGACCATGAATGCACTTAACAACAAGTAAGAATATAACTACATCAACAACTAGATGCAAAAAGAATTTTAGAAGATACCAAATTCTAACATCGATAACAGCTATAAGATCTACTCCTCATAACAACAAAAAAACTTCAAATAACTTCAAAACTCACAACTAAAGGTGACTAGGCCTATAATCTATTGAAGAAATAGAATTTTGAAGTCACAACACATAGCATCAGTAAGGTTATATACAAAGAGAATATGGAGTAAGATGTCTCTCACTTCCAACACCTAATACTTATAGGTTGTGATTGTTGCCCTACAAGACAACTTCCACTCTTTGACTTTTACATTCATGATCATAGGTCCTTGGATCCTTTGGTATCTAATGTACCTCGAGGGTATCCTATGGTCTTTGGATCCTTGGGCATCTTATTAATCACAAAGGTATCTTATGTCAAACACTAATTATTCTTACTTAGTCTTTGGATATTTTCTAGCTTATACTTTATTTTCTTGACTTTGACTTTTGGTCCTTGACTTCATCCTATATCCATAAGATATCTTTTTTATATACTAAGAGTCAACCTTTTGACCATTAGTAACTTATATAAGGTAATATCTTCTACAAGATAACTTATTTTATTTTCACTTTTACTTCAACATAACCTTCTTTAGTCCAATTATAATATTTTTTCTAATTAAAAATTAACTTATTAGATAAAAAGTTTGAATTTTGTATTATTTTTTTGATATTTTATTTAATAATAAATGTATAATTTTTAATAAGTTTTTTATTAAGAATATTAAAATTTAAGAATGTATAGATTTTTAAAAATTAAAATTAGGTCAAAAATCCAATCTTGATTATATTATCATTAAGGATATTAACAAGTATTTCTTAGATTTTCATATTCATTCTATTATTTATTTACTTATTTTAACCGTTGATTGATATTTTAATTTTTTTTTACATATTATTATGACTCTTTTTGTAGAAAAATATTTTATCATATTCTAAGCTGATAATATCTATTAGTAAGAACTATTTATTTTATTAACAAATAATTATAAAAGTTATACAATATTATGAAAATAAATAGATGGTATTTTATATATATATAATATCTTATTTTAGAAAATAAATAAAATGACATGAAGTTGTATTACAAATGCTAAGGTAAAAAAATAATTTTTATTTTGGATTAAGTTTTGAATTATTAATTTTAATAATCAAACTTTTATTTTTTTTCAAGTTAATCAAATAAAATTAATAGATTTTATTTTTTTGAATTTTTTTTTCTATACTCCAAATATTGCATAACATGTCAATAAATTGTTTAAGCTATTGAAATAGAATTTCTAATATGTATGCTTAAAATTACATAGAACTTGAATTATTTGATTTTTTGTAATATTATTCAATTTAGATGTATTTTTACTTACATACTAATAATTTTAGAATCATCTTTATATCTATATCTATATCTATATATATATATATATATGAATTTATTTAATTTTTAATATATTAATTGAATTTTTTATAAATTAAATAGTTAAAAATAAAACAAAATAAAATGTCTTCTACCTATCATTATGGATATATTTATTTTTAATGATTAATTAAATAAGAAGAATTATAAGTAAGTAAAAGTGAGTAAATTTTATAATATCTTATAGAAAAGATTCTTAGAAGTATTAGAGATGCAGATTTGACTTTATATGTCTTTGTAGGTGATTGATAGATTCAAAACTTGACCAACTAGTGAACCATGTGTCACATATGTTGGCTACTTGTAGTACAAGTTGGCCATGTGATTCACATATAAAAAAATTTATTCTGCAAGTTTGAGATGTGTTTTGCAAATTGGACACATATTAAAGGTCTTATAGAATGTTGCCATATAGCTTCTAATTAGATTATATATATATATATATATATATATATATAGAGGTAAGAATAAAACTTTTCTTATTCTCATCAATTCTTTTTCTACTTTTAGCCTAGTTTTAAGAGTCTCTAATTTTTTAGTCTTTAGCAATAACTATTCTAATTTCTTCTTGAATATACATACTTTCTTATTTATTTTTTGTCGTCTTTTTTTGAAACACATTTCACATGTTTATTTTCATTTTTCAAGTTCTTGTCTTAGATACATACTCTCTTCATATCTTTGATTTTTGATTGAAATAATTTAAAATATTTTGTATTAATTAGAGATGTTTTAAGTGTTTTAAACATTTTTTATCTATTTAATTTTTGTGCTTTCATAAAAATAGAAGATTTATGAATAGATTTTTATTTAAATTCATGTGAATGTAATAAACCATGATAATAATATATATGTATATTGATTCTGATTTGTATGCAGTTATAGTGGTTAATGTATAGTTGTATTTGATTAATTGTTGGGATATACTTGAATATTTTTCCAACAAGACAAACCACTTTTTAATGATTTAAGCATGATTTAAATTACTCAAGAATTTACTTCAAAGCCAATCCATGAAATATAAAAGTGGAACCATTGGATACTATACAACATAGAGCACTTCAAATCTAAAACATGAAGTCAAAGTAGAACAAAGAAAACCAAATCATGCATGAAACGAAATTCAAAAACCATGAATCTTGTAACAAATGCAATTACAAAACACAAACAAACGATGGCAGATGGAGAAATAACTGCAACAAGCAAGCGTGTTACATGGGGAAAAGGCTACAAGCAAGACAAGGGAGGAGATAACAATGGAAACAGATAGCTCGCCAATGAAATAGACACACACATATAACACACAGAGTGACAGAGGGAGAGGACACGCCAGCATGAAGGGAACATAAGCAGCACCTGATGCATGCACAAACAAATAAACAAGCGAGAAAGAGAAGATGTTTGTTGATAGCAGCAGACGCCCAACTCAACACGCTTTCACGCTGCATGGGGAGCCTGGCCATGTGGGCTGTCTCAACTTGATTGACATGAAGCAGCAACATCAGCAGCTTGCTCCTCAATTCTGGTGTATTCTTCTCCCTCTCCCTCGTGCTTGCGTCGTCAGCTGTGGCCTTTCCTTTTTTGTTTTGCTTCTTGTCTCGCAGTGAGTGTCCCATTCTGCCATCTGTTCTTGAGAATTTCTGTTCATAGTAGGAGCCTCGCTGGAGTCCGACCAGGGGCTCCGAGTTCCTGCTCCTTTTCACAGTGGATATACGAATCAGCAGCCCTTTTGAGGCGCCTACCTGTAGCATCACTTGCTGAGCGACTTCGTTTGCTAGGAACCTCTGTTGCCATTATGCTTTGACGGACTGTGGTGTATTGACTTTCCGTGGAGCTTGATGTACTGGCAAAGGAGGGGAAGGAGTGGGATGGGACATGATTTCAAACGCAGAAAAGATCCGAAACTTTCTAAATGTGGAAACAGAGACATATGCTATATTTACCCTGACTTGAGCATACCAGCTATAGAATTAGCGTACAAGTTTATTGCCGAAGTGCGTGCGACTGTTTTCTGGGTAGCCAAACTTAGCAGTGCAGTAACTCTACATTACTTCTGGTCTTTTCGAAGAGAATTTTGAATGGAAGAATCGTGGACAAAAAGCTGGCATCTCGAAGCGACGTTCAGGAATCGAGAGCCAGCGGAGTAAATTTAGTCATTGAAAAACGAGTCCACCTTTTTGACGAATCTTGCTCTTTTGTAGAGGCCCAATGACCTTCGAAGAACCTCCAGTTCATGGGAGTGCTTCGGATGTCATATGTGAAGATGCTCATAATTTACCTGGACATACACGGCTTCGATGTGCAGGATAGCATATTTAATGATTGAGTGAAACACAACTCATTCCGGAATAGTTTACTCCCTCCTTGATCGTGATTTCTCTTTTGATCAAAGCATGAACGCGAGGCCTTGTTCAGGTGCAGATTAGCATTACTCTTTTCCATCCTGGGAGTAGGGTACTTGTTTAGCAAATGTTTGGTGGGGTGAGTTGGGTCTCCAAAAATGATCTTTATCCAAAAGCAGAAAGTGTTCCTCTTGCGTCGCGAAGACTTAGTCTACTGGCTTTCCGAAGCAACACATGGAAAAGTGGACATGATTGATGACTAAACGTCTTACCAGTCTACGTACAGATCCATGGCTAACTAGGCGTCGTCAAAGTCGGACATATGTGCCAGCAGTCTGAATGTCGGTTTGAATATGTTACCGAACTGGACAATCGTAGAAGACTAAAAAGCGGTGGCCAATGCGGTACGACCGAAAAGAGAGTTGCCTCCAGCAAATAGCGATTTCCCCGTGCAGAGGCGAAGAATGTGAAATATTCTTACCACGGAATTGCCAAGTCAAACAAGACGCTACAACCACTAATGGCCTGGACTAGTTCAAGTACCAGTGTGAACATCAATCAGTGCTCTGACCGTTTGTTGAGTACAAAAAGTCCTCCTCGAGAGGCAGTTTGCAATCAATTCCATGTTCTTGTTCTGTATATGTACATGTAGAGGGGTTTCAAAGTTGGAGTTCATGTCCTCTGTGTTCGAAGAGAAATCTGAGGCTGTTGAGGCGGTTCGCTGAACAGTAACACTGCTGTTCCTTCCTGCTTTGCTTGCGAGTTGCTATTACAACTTTACAGGCCAGTTACATACCAGGTTTTGGTCTCGGCAGACCGAATTCTTTTTTGAGATTGGGAGTGGAGAACGACGAGGTAAAACCATACAGCACTTGAAAGACATATTTGCAGATATATTTCTTTTGAAAGAGTGCAGCAAACTCCGTGATCCTCACAGGTGCGTATATCGATCTGAAGAGCTGCCTCATCTGAGGGTAAAAGAAATTCGTATTCTGTAGAAGAGTGTCAACAACATCTCCTTCCAGCTCGAGGAGTTTAGTTACTTTCGGTTGCTGGGAGAAATATTTTTCTGATGGACCTGTGACACCTACGAATAGAATGTACCGAGTCAGAGCTCGATTACGACAACAATCCTCAGGAAACGATTAGCAACTGCTGCACTGGTTATCTCTCTCGTCTATGTTGCAGATTCTTCATTTGCAAAACTGATCATAGAAGTTAAGTGAAAGAAGGATCTGCAACATATACAAGAACGGATAATCGGATGTGATGATGAGCATGCAGAAAAATAAGACCACAACAAACACAATCCTCTACTTCAAATGACTTCTGCTTGGATCTGGGCAAGTGACGCAGTTGTCCCCTCTCCATGGATGAATGGGTCTCAGTGAAGTAGTCGACGTCGCTCACATTATCAGAAGCTGTATTCCTGATGTAGTGATTCAATAGCTCAAATGCCTGCGATGGTGACGGTGAACTCGGGGAAACGGCGTCTGTGCTGTACACCGAAAGACAAGTGAAAAATTGTTTCCTTACGTGGTAGTAAATTTCTTGTTTGATATGATGTTTTGTGCATTCAATATGGCAACAAAATAACTAAATGGCAAAGGATTTGAGATAATAAATTTTGAAATCCAAACACAAAGCTGATTGATATTTTGTAGTAGTTGTAGGAGTTTATGAAAAAAATCATTTTTTAATCTGACATATTTATTAAATGGTAATATAAATTATTTGATGGATTTGAGCATATTAATACAAAGTTTGAAATTAATTTTAAAAATTAAAAATAAATTAAAATTTCAAACTTGATGTGAAGCTTGTATACAAAAAATTAAAACAATTATGATCAATAAACAAAAGAAGAAGACTAGCTATTAAATTTCTTTAAAAATGATTCATCACCTAATTAAAAATAAATCCTACACAAATATACTAGATAAATTCAATAGAAAAATAAATAAAAAATTAGGTATTTTTTTAATAAATAGTATTACTTTCATATTTAAATCTTTTATGATATCTTAATGCACTTATAAATTTAATATTTCTAAATAACATCTTAGCAAGTATTGTATTGGCATTGTTTGCACTATTCTAAAGAAAAATTCTGAAATTTTTAGTGACATTGATGTATATCTTTGTAGAATTTGATGCAAAATTTAGAAGAAATAATTAAACATTATCAAAAAGAATTACGAAATCTAGAATAATTGAGATCCTTTGATTAAATATACACTATAAAATTTTAAAAAATTGTATCAGTATTGATTGAAATAAATAGAAATATTTTTAATAGATTTTGGTTTTGTCTCTAAAATAATATAAATGATTTTTATTTTTTTGTAAATCTTAAGGTCAATACTTTGAAAAAAGAAATTTCATATCATATTCAGCTCCTGAAAAGACAACTAGAGAAGAAATTTGAATGAAATAATGTATATCAAATTACTAAATCAATAATATCAAATACTACAAGAAACTATGTATAAGGTTAAGATGATGTGATTATATGTTAGCACAACTTGGGTCTAATTATTAAAACAAGAGATATAAAAATGATATAAATAAATAATTCAAAGTATGACATCAAATATTGAAAAAATATAATATTTCTTACATTAAAAAAAGAAAAAAGAAAAAAAAATACTGATGGTTAGAATCATATAGTTGAATATCATAAATTTATCATATAAAACAGATTCATTTTTTACTTCCAATCTTACATATTGATACTATATTTTTCTATATAAAAAAAATATTTAGATAATTTATTCAAAAAATTAAAATTTTGAATTTAAACATGATTTTTAATTGAACATTTTTTTAAATAAAATGAAATAAAATAAAAACTTATAACATTTAAAATAATAATTTTGAGGATAAAATTTATCTTTCAATCATAATTACAGTATGTCTTTGATTAAGAGTTGCTTGTAATTAGTAGAATGAATTAAAAAGAACAAATTATGAGAAAGAAAGAAAAAAGAATGAAAATAGAACTAGTGAAAGAAGAACAATAAAAGAAACATATACTTCAAAACTAACCACAATTTGTTCATTAGATTCCACCTAGTACATAAGAAAAGATAAAAATATTTTATTTTTTTTATAATTTTTTTAATAAATAATAAACTGAAGTAAAAAAAACATTTTAGATATTGATTTTAAGAATTAAATACAAATTTACACAAATAAGAGAAAATACTAAATCAATTAGGATCATTGTTTCTAAAACTTACTAAGATTTCAATTATATGATTAATTCCTTAACAAGACTCTTGTCTTTTATAGAACCTTCTAAATTCTAATCAATACTTATAACATCAAATAGATCTTATATCTTAATATTTTACTTATCTTAACATTAAATAATACTTTTGAAAAATTCATCAATTAAGATGCATTAATAAGATTTATATATTTTAGAAACTTATTATCATTATTATTATTAGATAATTTCTACCATATTTTTTTAATTAGTATACATTATTAATTTAGAAGTAATAAGAAAGAATCAAGTACAACATATTATCTTTAACTTCAACTAATTTTCTTGGAATCTCGCAATTTTTAGTCTTTTATATTTTGAATAATATAATTGTATCATAGATTGATTAGCACAAACTATTATTTTAAACTATGTACAATTAAAAAAGATAAAATTTAAAAATAAATACTAAATATTTAAAAACTAAAGAATACAAATATAAAATAAAATAAAATAAAATAGAAATTTGTTTATAATGTGCCACTGTATTTTCTAATTACCAAATCTAATAGGTAGATGTATATGTACTTAATAGGATTTTTAGAGTATTTTACAAAATAAAATAAAATAAAATGTAGCATAACACATAAATATCTTTAAAAGATAACCATTCAATTGTGTGGTTGAGTTTAAGAAGAAATAAAACTTTTGTTCTAAAAAATTTAGAACTTATAATAGAAAATTTCAATAATAATATGCTAATATTATGATAAAAATTTAATCAAAAAACTGATTTGATAATCAAATTTAATAGTAAAATAATCTAAGCCATATTTTAAATTAAAAAATAAATTATTAAAAATTCATGTTAATTTAGAATTATTTTATTTATTAAAATTCCACTAAATTTCTAAATTATATCAGATAACATAAAAACCTTGTTTAGATTCTAATTGAAATTTTAAATTGAAATAATTAAAAGAGTTTATAAAAAATATTTAAGAAATTAAAACTACAAGTATTGTTTATTAATTTAAAAAAGAAGATCATTCTTTCATTTGCATCACTATTTTGGATTTAATTTTAAGTGGTTTCTTGCACTATTCACATTCTTTAATCTTTTATTGTCTACTAAAATACTTCTTTTTATTATCCATTATATTTCTATACTATAATTTTTTTTTCTCTTAATAGTATTCTATTTTATTATTTTTAGTTTCTACTTAATAATTTATACTTTAATAAAAATTATACTAATGTATTCTTCTTTTTTTCCTTATTTTTTATTGTTCTTATGCTTCATCCTCACTTGCTTCTTGTTTATACTTATGCTCTCTTCAAATTACTTTGTTTAGATTTTTTTTTTTTTTTTTTTTTTTTTTTTTTGTTTTTTACATCTTGTCTTCAATGCATCTCCTAAACATTATATTGACTTGCTTTTCTAACATTATCTTGTTGTAATATAGCAAAAAATTTCTAAATTTTATTTCTTATTGACTATCAATTTTGTTAATGGTTATTTTTTTTAATTCTACACTTAACTGAAGATTTAAAAAAAAATTATATCTAAAAATAGTTATACTAATATTTT